>NW_027411767.1:0-294213 GCF_047663935.1 Musca autumnalis
CTTAATTTACCTTATTATCTGTTCCCAAAGTGTATTCCTTTTTTCTTCTTGGCTGCAAAATCTGACTCATGTCTCAAACGAACTTCCAACATTAACTTTCTTCTTTCGTGACTCCGTCTTTTATCACTAGATTATATAAAAATCACATATAATAATTTTAACAATTTTTGAAAATAAATGTATTATATAAATAATTACTACAAATCCGCCATTTCTAATTATTTCTTATGTACTTTCTTGTTTTCTTCGCAAATATCGGTTCGCATAACAGTACTAAAGAAATGTCAATTATTGTGCAGTCCAAGTGATAAAAATGGATAATAAATATTGTTAGAATACAAAGAGTTTTGGCCAGAAGTAACAATATTTATTGTTAGAATTTAATAATAGTTTTGCCCAAATGGACCATAAATATTGTTAGAATTCAGAGAATTAACTATATTTGCAATATTTTTGGTCAAAACTACAAACGGGTGTTGTAAAAATTATTCAGTATAATAAGAACTCAGAAGGCATTGACGTTTTCAAGAAAATTTAATTTATTGTGTCAATGATGTATGAATTATCGGAATTCTTTTTTTATTCTGCTTCAACCACCAATTTTAGCGCTTCACAAAGAACACATGAGATTAGACTTAATAATGAATGACACTTTTATTATAAGATTTTTGTTTGCATTTTTTCTTGGAATGTTGTTTTTATAAGTTTATAATCACTCATGTTTTACTATTTTATCCACCTTCTTTGACTGTCAAACAAAAAGTAATTAGGGACAAAGAATGCACAAACACAAATAACTTCACTGGCTGCCACATAAACTAAGGAGAGCAAAACAAGAATGCAGCTACTTGAATCCAGACAAATAATCAACAAGTTAACGGGAGAGAGTATAGTTAAAAATATGTATTTTTGAACTAATAATAGAAATGTTCAATCCAATGATCAATGATCTACTGAAAAAATAGGTTTGAATGAAATAAACTTTTTTGGTGCATTTTCATTATAACAGGGATATTTTCTGAAAATATGGCAACATCGTTGCGATTTTTCTTGAGCATGCTGGCAAAAACTGTATGACCTGTATTCCAAACACAGCCGCATGCAGGAAGTGCTACACTTTTTATACGCATCCGATTTCACTATCAACCATGAAAAAATTCATCGATCTAAACCCATTTAGATATAATCTATCAAGAATCGTAACTAAATTTCGCCACTAAATTTTTTTAAACCGCTTGTTTTCGCAAAAACGAGAATGATGTGTCAGTTTATTTATTGAAACGATCCACAGGAAACGCGATTAAATCCGCGATATTTACAACTTTGTTCGCACATTATTCTGTTTTTGCAGTACCCGTTTCCGTTATATGCTGTATATACTTCATTTACGGGTCATTGAAATAAACTTTTTTGGTGCATTTTCATTATAACAGGGATATTTTCTGAAAATATGGCAACATCGTTGCGATTTTTCTTGAGCATGCTGGCAAAAACTGTATGACCTGTATTCCAAACACAGCCGCATGCAGGAAGTGCATACACTTTTTATACGCATCCGATTTCACTATCAACCATGAAAAAATTCATCGATCTAAACCCATTTAGATATAATCTATCAAGAATCGTAACTAAATTTCGCCACTAAATTTTTTTAACCGCTGTTTTCGCAAAAACGAGAATGATGTGTCAGTTTATTTATTGAAACGATCCACAGGAAACGCGATTAAATCCGCGATATTTACAACTTTGTTCGCACATTATTCTGTTTTTGCAGTACCCGTTTCCGTTATATGCTGTATATACTTCATTTACGGGTCATTGCTTCCAAGCAAATTAACTTTTTTAGCCACATTTTTTAGCTTTGTTCAAAAACAATTCATTTGGTCCAACTATAGTCATAGTTTATGGTACACTTCAATATATCGCGAAATATAATAGTGCAAACCTTGGCTTCATCAATATTATTTTTGTTTTCTTTTACTTTTATACCCCCGTTTGGCTAAAGGTTGAGGGTGTAATCAACCCAATTACCGTCAGGAATCGGGTGTCCGTTTAAACTGACAGTGACAAAATCCACTACCATAAATGTGCATGGGAAAGTTGTGTTTTTTTTTTACAAATATGTAGGAAGTAAACCGCATATATTTCATGTTTCTGATGATATCCTATATTTTCTTAATTTATAAAATACTAGCAAAGTGCCCGCTACTTCGTATGCGAAAATAATATAAACAAGTAAGAAAAGTCTATATTCGGACGGAGCCGACCATGGGATACCCTATACCACTATCCCTGGACAATCGCTCTCCACGGAACTTATTTTCAATGATTGTGAAAATTTAATTATCAAATATCAGAGATGTAATGTATAATACTTATGACCAAAACCAAAAAGTTATCTAGCATGACAAAGACATTTTTGTAGCAGGAAAGGAAAATTTAGTTCACACAAACTAAAATGTAATGAAACCCACTTATGTATGTAGTACTACTACCTCCGTTGTTTAACCGCTACGTTATTGAAATTTTTTACCAATTTCACACAAAAGTTTCAGTCCATTTAACCCGCTAAGTATTATCTGATCTTCACGTTGGTTTGTACGCTTCTTCATCATAAACTCAAACTTTGTTTTAATCACCAAAAACTAATCATTTCTATTCTGGCCCGAACCCAACCTCCCTAAAAAATTCGTTACAGTCGGTCATAATTGCGGCCTTAAGCTTGTTTAAAATTTTTAATTGCGGACACTCATCGCTAAATCGCTTTATCTCGTCGAGATATGAATTTTGGCATACCAAATAAGGGGTCTGGGACGAATATTTCGTGGTGTTACATAAACTTTTGGAGAGTCAATATGTAGCATGGGATAAAAATGTGGTTCTCTACACAGAACCCATTATATATTAGGCAGTAGGCCCGTTATCTAGTAAACACTTTATTCCAATTTACATCAGAGGAAAGGTCAGTAGTTTTTTTTCCCAAATGTAGGCTACTTTGCGAAATATATATGTCCTCAAGGAATAAAAATATCGACCAAAAATAAAATTTTTATATTTTTCATACAAAAGTAAATGATGTAAATGATGCAAATTTCGTGACTATTAATGTATAATTGCGACTTCTAGCGTGTTTATTATTACACTACAAACAAATAACGGAATATATTAGGCTGTAACTCGGTTATCTGATCACGCACACCAACATAATTGGCATCAATTGAAAGGTCACTTTCAAGTATTTCTCACTTGTCCGGAATGTTACTTCCAGGAATTAAGATATAAGCTGTATATTAAAATTTGCACAATTTTCACACAAAAGTTTTGGTCCATTTAACCCTCTAAATATTATCCGATCGCCATCTCAAATTGCAAGCCTCTCCTTTGTGATATACTCTTACCTTATTTAAAATTACGCGTTGATCGGACTATTATTAAGACCTACAGAGCCGCTAGAAAATTGGATAAATATTATGTTTTTGGTCCATTTCACCCGCTAAATATTTCACGATCATCACCAATAAGAATAGGGATCTATTCTGATCTGAACCCGACCTCCATACAAAATTTCGTGACAATCGGTCCATAATTGCGGCCTGCAGCGTGTTTACAATTTATAATGGACAGACGGACGGACACACATCTCAAAATCGCTTTATCTCGTCGAGATATGAAGATTGGTATACCACATTAGGGGTCTCCGACGAATATTTCGCGGTGTTACATGAATTTTTGTCAAAACAATCTTATAATACCCTTTTCCACATTGTGGTATAGGGTATAAAAACAAATAAACAATTTTAATATGGAAATGGCGAACACTGACAATTTTAATCAATATTATCCCACCCTTACATATCAACAGCGATACACATTTTGAAGCATTTTAATTAAGGACTTTCTGTCCTCATTATAAAGAAATAGACCCAAGACCAATTTTAGTACCATTTGGTACCTTTATAGCCTTATAGTAGGTATTTCCAATACCATTGTCAGTCATCAGCGACCATGTACCATTTACTACTTTTCATAGTATGCACTTCCAAAACCATTTCCATATCTTAACCCCACATACCAAGAGTGACTCTAAGAACAAATTTTAGAATTTCAGCTCTGTTCCTACACCCGGTACCACATTTAGACCGCTTAGGTACTTTTCGCAGTTCTTTTAAAACGTCCATATACCAACGTTACACACTAATACTCACCCTAACTCCTACATTGACAGTAATAAACAAGTGAGCCAAGGCTATAGTCGGGTCGGGGCCGACTATGTGATATCCTACACCACTACCCCTGTTCATAAGCTTTTGACTAATAAAATTCAAAATATTAAAATTGGGATAGCTTAGCGCCTTTGCTCTGAATGTCCTCATTACCACAGGTCAATTTTTTTGAAACGCATTTAAGTGCATCGACAGTACAACCCAAATAAAAAATGAAAAAGTGGGATGTATGCCAACCATCAATAGGCTTCTTTCTCTGTTAGACCCCCATCAGCCCCCAAAATCCGATCAAAATTTCGTAGTGTGATTCCACAAAAATGGAAAAAGGGATGCATTACCGACTTTTGCGATATCTCAGTTGTTTGACCACCTATGACAACCTACTCTGGGACCCCCAATAACACCCAAAATTTCGTGACGATCCAATTAAAATTGCGACCTGTAGCGTGATTTACAAAAAAGTGGAAAAATGGGATGTATTACCGACTATTGCGATATCTCCGTTATTTGGATACCTACGCCAACCTGCTTTACATCATTGTCAGACTTTACTTTTGGAAGGTCCTTATTCATTATTAGTCGTCATTATTATTAAAATCGCAAAAATGAAAAGTTTTGTTCTATTAGCGACTTTTGCGATATCTTCGTTGTTTGACCACCTACGACAACCTAGAAGCGGAGATATTCGCTTTGAAATAAAACGTTGACTTTTTTCCAAATAAGTTTTTTGCCCATTCCGACCCCTGAATATTATCCGACCATCACCAAAATCAATAGGCTTCTTTCTCTGCAGGATCCCCATTAGCCCCCAAAATTTCGTGACGATCCGATCAAAACTGCGACCTATAGCGTGATTACAAAAAAATGGAAAAAATGGGATGTACTGCCGACTATTGTGATATCTCCGTTATGTGGCCACCTACGCCAACCTACTTTGCATCACTGTAAAGATGGGATTTTCTACTTTCATAGTCAGACTTTATTTTTGGAAGATCCCCAACCGAAGCTGTGATATTCGCCATTATTATTAAAATCGCAAAAATAAACAGTTGGGTTCTATTAGCGGCTATTGCGATATATTCGTTGTTTGATCACCTACGAGAACCTACTTTACATCATTAGAAAGGCGATATTTTCTACTTTCATGGCCAGGTTCTGCTTTTGGTATACCCCATATTGAAGCTGAGATATTCGCTTAGGAAAAAACGTTGTCTTTTTCTCCAAATAAGTTTTTTGCCCATTACGACCCCTAAATATTATCCGACCATCACCAAAATCAATAGACTTCTTCATCTGTGTGACCCCCACTAACACTCAAAATTTCGTGACGATCCGATCAAAGTTGCGGCCTGTAGCGTGATTTCCAAAAAAGTGGAAAAATGGGATGTACTGCCGACTATTGTGATATCTCCGTTATGTGGCCACCTACGCCAACCTACTTTGCATCACTGTAAAGATGGGATTTTCTACTTTCATAGTCAGACTTTATTTTTGGAAGATCCCCAACCGAAGCTGTGATATTCGCCATTATTATTAAAATCGCAAAAATAAACAGTTGGGTTCTATTAGCGGCTATTGCGATATATTCGTTGTTTGATCACCTACGAGAACCTACTTTACATCATTAGAAAGGTCATATTTTCTACTTTTATTGTCAGGTTTTGCTTTTGGTATACCCCGTATAGAAGCTGAGATATTCGCTTTGGAAAAAACGTTGTCTTTTTATCCACATACGTTTTTTGATTTACAAAAAAGTGGAAAAATGGGATGTATTACCGACTATTGCGATATCTCCGTTATTTGGATACCTACGCCAACCTACATCATTGGAAAAAACGTTCATTGTCAGACTTTACTTTTGGAAGGTCCCGAACCAAAGCTGTCATTATTCATTATTAGTCGTCATTATTATTAAAATCGCAAAAATGAAAAGTTTTGTTCTATTAGCGACTTTTGCGATATCTTCGTTGTTTGACCACCTACGACAACCTAGAAGCGGAGATATTCGCATTGAAATAAAACGTTGACTTTTTTCCAAATAAGTTTTTTGCCCATTCCGACCCCTGAATATTATCCGACCATCACCAAAATCAATAGGCTTCTTTCTCTGCAGGATCCCCATTAGCCCCCAAAATTTCGTGACGATCCGATCAAAACTGCGACCTATAGCGTGATTACAAAAAAATGGAAAAAATGGGATGTACTGCCGACTATTGTGATATCTCCGTTATGTGGCCACCTACGCCAACCTACTTTGCATCACTGTAAAGATGGGATTTTCTACTTTCATAGTCAGACTTTATTTTTGGAAGATCCCCAACCGAAGCTGTGATATTCGCCATTATTATTAAAATCGCAAAAATAAACAGTTGGGTTCTATTAGCGGCTATTGCGATATATTCGTTGTTTGATCACCTACGAGAACCTACTTTACATCATTAGAAAGGCGATATTTTCTACTTTCATGGCCAGGTTCTGCTTTTGGTATACCCCATATTGAAGCTGAGATATTCGCTTAGGAAAAAACGTTGTCTTTTTCTCCAAATAAGTTTTTTGCCCATTACGACCCCTAAATATTATCCGACCATCACCAAAATCAATAGACTTCTTCATCTGTGTGACCCCCACTAACACTCAAAATTTCGTGACGATCCGATCAAAGTTGCGGCCTGTAGCGTGATTTCCAAAAAATTGGAAAAATGGGATGTACTACCGACTATTGCGATGTCTCCGTTATTTGGTCACCTACGCCGACCTAGTTTACATCATTGTAAAGATGGGATCTTCTACCTTCATAGCCAGGCTTTGCTTTTGGAAAGTCCCCAACCAAAGCTTTGATATTCGTCATTATAATTAAAATCGCAAAAATGAAAATTTGGGTTTTATTTGCGACTATTGTGATATCTTCGTTGTTTGATCACCTACGAGAACCTACTTTACATCATTAGAAAGGTCATATTTTCTACTTTTATTGTCAGGTTTTGCTTTTGGTATACCCCGTATAGAAGCTGAGATATTCGCTTTGGAAAAAACGTTGTCTTTTTATCCACATACGTTTTTTGATTTACAAAAAAGTGGAAAAATGGGATGTATTACCGACTATTGCGATATCTCCGTTATTTGGATACCTACGCCAACCTACATCATTGGAAAAAACGTTCATTGTCAGACTTTACTTTTGGAAGGTCCCGAACCAAAGCTGTCATTATTCATTATTAGTCGTCATTATTATTAAAATCGCAAAAATGAAAAGTTTTGTTCTATTAGCGACTTTTGCGATATCTTCGTTGTTTGACCACCTACGACAACCTAGAAGCGGAGATATTCGCATTGAAATAAAACGTTGACTTTTTTCCAAATAAGTTTTTTGCCCATTCCGACCCCTGAATATTATCCGACCATCACCAAAATCAATAGGCTTCTTTCTCTGCAGGATCCCCATTAGCCCCCAAAATTTCGTGACGATCCGATCAAAACTGCGACCTATAGCGTGATTACAAAAAAATGGAAAAAATGGGATGTACTGCCGACTATTGTGATATCTCCGTTATGTGGCCACCTACGCCAACCTACTTTGCATCACTGTAAAGATGGGATTTTCTACTTTCATAGTCAGACTTTATTTTTGGAAGATCCCCAACCGAAGCTGTGATATTCGCCATTATTATTAAAATCGCAAAAATAAACAGTTGGGTTCTATTAGCGGCTATTGCGATATATTCGTTGTTTGATCACCTACGAGAACCTACTTTACATCATTAGAAAGGCGATATTTTCTACTTTCATGGCCAGGTTCTGCTTTTGGTATACCCCATATTGAAGCTGAGATATTCGCTTAGGAAAAAACGTTGTCTTTTTCTCCAAATAAGTTTTTTGCCCATTACGACCCCTAAATATTATCCGACCATCACCAAAATCAATAGACTTCTTCATCTGTGTGACCCCCACTAACACTCAAAATTTCGTGACGATCCGATCAAAGTTGCGGCCTGTAGCGTGATTTCCAAAAAATTGGAAAAATGGGATGTACTACCGACTATTGCGATGTCTCCGTTATTTGGTCACCTACGCCGACCTAGTTTACATCATTGTAAAGATGGGATCTTCTACCTTCATAGCCAGGCTTTGCTTTTGGAAAGTCCCCAACCAAAGCTTTGATATTCGTCATTATAATTAAAATCGCAAAAATGAAAATTTGGGTTTTATTTGCGACTATTGTGATATCTTCGTTGTTTGATCACCTACGAGAACCTACTTTACATCATTAGAAAGGTCATATTTTCTACTTTTATTGTCAGGTTTTGCTTTTGGTATACCCCGTATAGAAGCTGAGATATTCGCTTTGGAAAAAAACGTTGTCTTTTTATCCACATACGTTTTTTGCCCATTCCGACCCCTAAATATTATCCGACCATCACCAAAATCAATAGGCTTCTTCCCCTCCGGGACCCCCATCAACATCCAAAATTTTGTGACGATCCGATCAGCCAGATCGACTCAGCTCGTCGAGACATTCATTTTGGTATATATAAGTATGGGTCTACGACCATTATTTCGATGCGTTACAAACTTTTTGGCCAAAACCAACTTATAATACCCTCCCCACATAGTGGTATAGGGTATAAAAATGAAAATAATAACAGTAATCTTAATTCCAAATCTCAGCTGTATGCGTTCATCCAACACCATTTTCTACATTTCGTACCCATAACTAAGAATTTCCAAAACTTCCTCAATCTTACACTCCAACTGTAATCTTAATTCCAAATTTCAGGATTGCAGCTCTATTGATTAACCCAAATCCAAACCATATTTAGTACCATTTACTACTTTTCGTACCCATAAGTACGAATTTGAAAACGGTAAGTCTTATCGAAATGGTACTGGAGAAAATCTTGTAGCTATGAAAATTCTCCATAAGATTGCCCTTCGTATTTTTCCCCTAGGTTGTACCATTTTTGAGATATATGTATATGTTTAAGTTGAGAAATTTGCAGCCATGACATTTTTTTATAAGGAGACGATACCGTATGTGAATTGTCCAAAATCGTGAAAACCTAACTGACTCTAAAAATTTTAACTTTGACCGCGATTTATTTAAAAAGCGCTCCCGCGATTTTTTTGATTTTTGTCATATATGAACATTGTAGTTTCAGAATCCGCAAAAACTTTCCAAGTGTAAGCTCCTTTCATTTTGGTCGTATCAAAGTGTATAAATAGTTTTAGCCATTCTAGTGATATGTGTCGCAAAATAACCAAAAATCAAAACTTGGAGGCCCCAGTGGTATTTGTTAACTGTGCTCAAACTTTGACAATCTTAACACCTAACAAAATGAAACACTTAAGGGAGTGCCGCCAAAATAAATTGGATTTTTAAGAACCACCCTAATATACATAAATACATGCATTTGCAGTGCATAGGACGGAATTTGATATATGGCATAAACACATGCAATGCGTTAGCTATTGAGTAGAAACCTGGTTTTCTTATTAAATATCTACTAACATCGCTTCGAACATACATATATGTATGTATGTATGTACAAATGTCAATGTTTAAGTACATACATACGTATGTACATATGTAGTTTATGTGTGCTTCTATGGTGGATAGTTTACTTCACATAAAATATACAGGGGGACGAACTATGGTATATTTGTTTGCTGATGCTTTATTGCTGATAACCAAAGGCACATTTGTTGTTAATTAACGCGTAGGCGACCTAATTTTATTTAAAAAAAAAGAATAATTACAGGTAAACGTGCAAGTGCAAAAGTGTATATGCCGCAATTTACCAATATGTTAGCCTACCGCCCATTCCCATAAGAATCCAATGGTAGGGGGTCTGTAAACCCTATGGGACCTCTAATGTCATCATATTGTACTTAAAGAATGTAAATATGAACAAAGTAACATTTTAGTGTCGCCATTAACATTAGTGGGGCTGAAATTATCATAGAGTAGCTGTCAAGTCACAGTTCGTCTTATCGGTTAGGCTGACAACTTTAATTTTGTTCACATATTTACTTTCTGATTTATTCTTCAAATTACTATTTTCACAAACCCTAGTGTTTAATTCTGTTTATCAAGTTTTGTGTGATAATACTCTTGTCTATAAATTGTAAAAAGAACAATAAAATTACTTCCCATCAATAGTGTGTAGTGTACTTTTAAAAAATCGATGTAGTTTTGTTTGCGACAAAAACCCCATTTTGTTAGATTTTAAGATTGCCAAATTGAAGTCAATTAGAAGATGTTGGCCTCGAATTTTGAAAATCTCGAATGAATAATCTTAAAATATCATCATCTGCATACATGCTTCTGGCCGATTCGTCCTTGTTTATTGTTAATACGGGATCATGTGCTTTATCTATCTGAGGAGAGGAACCTGTATGACATTCAATACTGTCTTTAACCGCAAAAGTCATACAAATGCATAATAACCAAAAAATGCAATAATGATTCGTTTTTTATTACTGCGTTTTTGCACACTGTTTTTATTTGTCAAATTAATAATTACATAAATGAAAGCGGCAAATTCAAGATTCAAGACTCATTTCAATTGTCCCATAGGTCTGCGTTCACATGAAACCAATGATATATATTATTCAAAAAATAACATTTTTCAAATCCATTAAATTTTACACACTTTGCTCTAATTGTTTATCCAATGATATATACATGTAAAAACATGTCATACAATTTATATACGAACTTTCGTAACCATTCAATTTCCAAAGCGCTGGATTTACTTCTTTATTCAGTACTACCGCTTCAGTATTTAGTACTATTTAGTACAACCATCTCTAACAGTGAATCTGATAATAAATACCAGTAATCCACATGTCAAAACAAGATATAGTATTATTTATATAGTACTTTTTTATAGATAAGTACAAATTTATAAAAATCCTCCTCATCTCCACCAGAGATCATCAATGAGTCACTTGCCCCCGTAAGCCAATTGAGCACATGTGTTTTGGGTCTTATGCTTTTTAATGCATGTTCATGTCCACCACCACAAAAAACATTTCCCAGCAAAATTGGAAGGATGACGTGATTTCATTGCATCTTATGCATTGGTTCGAAGGAAGTCGTGAAAGATCCGATCTTTCCATTAGCATTTGAACCCATGCAAAGGAAGTCATGAAAGATCTGATAGTTTCAACAGCATTTGAACCCATGCAAAGGAAGTCGTGAAAGATCCGATCTTTTCATCCATTCCATCGATCCAATAAAGAGGGATTTTGTGTTTTTATTTATACACAGTTTTTTAAATATATAAGATTAATTCTTTACAATGGGCTTGATTTAGTCGGAGACTCGAAATCACAACCAACGTTGTTAAAACTCTCGTCGTAATGATAATGTCATTGCCAAGGATTGGTGAAAATGACATGGCAAAGCAATGGTGGAAATGACATGCCAAAGCATTGGTGAAAATGACATGTCAAAGCATTGGTGTAAATGACATGCTTTGGATCCAAAAATGAATAGCATCTTTTGGGGTCCACGCTCATATAAAATTCATCGATGAAGATGCTAAAAAGATGACATGCCAGATCACATTCACCCTTGATTGAATATCATCTTTGGCATCGAACATTTTGCTGGGTTACGACGCATCAAGAACGTTGCTCGTGCGTAAAAAGTAAAATAAGTGTCCATCGTATTTTGCACTGTATACCAAACTCGCAATTTTGTGACCATCCAATCAAAATTGCGACCTGTAGCGTGATTGCAAAGAAGGAAGAATTAGATGCACTACCGACTATTGTGGTATCTCCCTTGTTTGCTCACCTTCGCCAACTTGCTTTACACCAATGTATAGGTAATTGACAGGCTTTGCCGTTGGAGTACCCCTACTAGAAGCCAATATATTCACAAATTTGTCTCCACATGAGTTTTCCCCCATTCCGATCCATAAATATTATCCGACTATCAGAAGACCTAGGGGCCATCTTATGGAAGATCTGGATCAGATTTTAGAAAATCTGCAGGAATTGTTATATATGATCTGGAGGTTTTCTTATGGGAGATCTGGAGGTCTTCTTATTGTAGATCTGAAAGTGTTCTTATTAGGGTGTCCAAAACCGAAACCGGTTAACCGGTTTTGAGTTACAAAACCGAAACCGGTTTTCGCCAAAAACGTCATTTTCGGTTAACCGAAAAAACCGCTTATTTGTGTCGGTTAACCGGTTTTAAAAAAGTAGTAATATTTTTAAAATTTCATTACAATTGTATTCTTGAAAGTAAAATAAACTTAACTAACAAAAGGTACAGCAAAATTATAAATGTCAGATACCTTTAAAATTGAAAAATATTTTGTGTAAAATGGCACAACTCCAATATAGTTCAATTGAACGATCTATGAAAAAACTGCGTATACGTAATATTACATGGTTGTCTGAATAACGTTATTCATACGTTTTTGAATTAGTACAGTCGAATTTAAGGTTGTAAAGGGTAACGATAACAAAATGCATTTTGATTCCGGCACTATGATTTGAGGTTCTCAACGCAAGAAGGAGAATCCAGACTTAATAAATGTAAATTTAATTCCTTTGGTACACAATCTTATATTTGTAATGGCTTTTACTATTTTTAGAGCAAAATTTCTGACTTATCTTTGCTGTCTCCACTTTAAGGCTGAATGTTAAGTAACAAGGATATTATCAGATAATTATATAATAACGAATTAGTTATACTTAATTTACCCCTTGCCGCACATTTTTAATCAAATATTTATCAATTATGAGCAATTTTGTACCTATTTTACAAAACCGGTTTAAACCGGTTAACCGGTTTTTAAAATTTTTGAAAACCGAAAACCGGTTTTTGAAAGATCTAAAACATTCGGTTAACCGAAAACCGTTTTGTTTGGAAAAACCGGTTTTTTGGACACCCTAGTTCTTATAGAGGACCTCGAGGTCTACTTATACAAGATCTGAGAGTCAAACAAAGTGAAACATTTCCGTTGGGAAAAATCTATGCCATATTTCATAGTATGAAATATAAAAAATCTGACAGGTTTACTAAACTATATTTCGGATCTTCTTTTCGTTTTAATTATTAAGGCAATGATTTTTTTTTTGTTAATAAAATATATAAAATTATAAGATGATATTTTCATGCAAATTTTAAATCGAACGAGGAGCGCTCGCTCTTTGAGACATAACAATGTATAGGGTCCACCAATCAAAATTTTTTGTCGATTTATTTTTAGATAACACTTCAGAGAAAAATACAAAATTATTAAAAAAGGGTACCCATAGGTATTTTGCCTTAAAACGGGCTTCAAAAACTGGTTATGCCATATGGCATTGAATCACCGAAAGGGTTATGTAGAGAGAGCTTTCAATAAGTTGTTTCTGTACTTTGTAGTTGGATGGGATAAAAAAAAACAATATTGACTGATCCTTGAGAAGGAGGAGTGCAAAACAAAAGCAACAACGTATTATCATTAACGATTGTAGTGTTTTTCGGTTTTAATTAGCTCTACTTTTGACTAAAATTTGTTTTTGAGACATCTTAGAGTCATTATGGTCAGTTGGAACCAAAGTTGAGTTGGGAGCTGTATAACTTTTCAAATTGGTTTCAAAACTTCTTCTGCGAACAAGTCTAGGGCGTATATCGGAAATAAGAGCCCCAGCTTACTGTTTGAGGTTTCTATTCGCATTATTTTAAAGCCTCAAGGGGTTTACACCAGGATGTATTGTGTTCACCAATATACGATTGCTTAACTTTTTTATTATACGGCAAACATAAGAACGGTTGATGCTAATCCATTTTCCGAATGAGTATTTTACAATTTAAATTTTTATATACGGGAAAAAATTTTGATTTGAGGGTATTATTATATTTTCCCCAGACCATCGGAAAAGTGGTAGGAGATGACAACCCTGTAAGGATAAAAAATGCAAGTTCTTCCCAAAATGACTCCAACATGTCTCAAAAATAAATTTAAGTCAAAAGTAGAGCTAATTAAAACCGAAAAACACTACAATCTTTAATGATAAAACGCTTGCCGTTTAATTTTGCCACCATTTATAATTTAAATGCAAGCGTTTTATTTGAGAGATTCCATCATGAGAAGGAATATATTTATTGAGGTTAAGCGACAAATTATTTTCTAATTTTAAGTGCATTTCCTAATAAAACACTGAAACTTAGTTTTTTATACCCTCAGCCTTTAGGCTATGAAGGGTATATCAAGCTTTTTGTAGAAAATTAACTTATGTTGAAACTGAGGTATGGGGTATTGTAACTCGCTTCTCATGGTATAGTAACCATAACTTTTGAGCGCATTTCGGTAAAATAAACTGTTTAAGCCCGATTCACCGAGGGGTTTCTTAAAATAATAATTTGAGCGGAAGCTGTGGTCGTACTAATGTAAAAAAATCGAAAAAAAATCGTTGAAGAAAACGAGTTTCATTATGTTATTTTCCAATTAGTGGTTTTACAACACAATGTAGAGCTTAATGTCCAAAGGAGAAGTTAAAGAGTACACTTCAGAGTTGAAGTTTCTAATGTATGATTTTTTAATATATCCACTGTATCTACCTCAAACGGATGCTGACATTTTGAAACCAGAAAAATGGGGTTTTTTTGAATTTTTGCTCTAATCGGGACGCGCAGCTGGATTTCCCTGAAAGCTTATTATTTGATTATAGTACTCGCGATTTCGCATTTTTTAATGTATAACATGAGGGTGTAGCCCTCACAGGATCACAGTAATCTGCGCCCAAACACGAAATTGTTGTGCGTAATTTTTTTTTGGTTTAAAATTTACAAACGTCAATCAATTTCCGTGGAAACCCGCGTAAATTTAGTTTTTTTGCGTTCTGAATCTAACAAGCCACGACGCGTAAAAATCCACCCACTAGATCGGCGGATATGATACCCCTCAAATTTCGAAAATTTACAAAAAATTATTTTGAAAATATCGCATAATAAAACGCGTTTTGGATGTGTCAGTTCTACTCAAATAAATAGATCGATACGCGTGTTTAAACTGCGCGAAAACAGATATTTAAAAACTCTCGTAAATCCATAGATATAATATATTTTTTCTAAAAATTGAGTGCGATGCTACATCCACGGTTCTTGATGGATCGCATTGAAACGGCATAGAATGATGTATTTTTTAATGGTGATTATTGAAATCGGATGCGCATAAAATGTAAATGAACTTCGAGGAAATTATGACCGTTTTACTGTGTTTTGCACCCTAATATGCAGCAGATGCTACATCGTGGTCGCCAAATAGAATTTGACAAACTGTACATCAAATAAGAGGGATTGATTCGCTGTGTTGGAAAATCGGATGCGCATCATGTCATTTTCATAATTGCGCGGTTTATATGCATTTCAAATGTTGTAATATTCAATATAACATTATTTTAATGTTATGCCACCATTGGATTTCTTTGTGATTTGATATAAGGTTCTAATAATATTATCCAATAGGAAAACTATAAGCGAAAAATTTGTTACAACGAAATATCATCATTATTGCGTGAAATTTTGACGAAAATGCCGAAGAACTCAAACATTTTTTCTCCAACTTTTCCTAGAAAACCATAAAAAATAACATTAGAATAATATGATTTTATTTTTTTCGTAATATTTTCTTCGTATTTTTGCAAATAACTTGAATACTATAGCTCCAACCTTCACAACTTAGGTTTCGTTTTACTCCTCAAAATGTCTGAATGCTGTTATAATTTGTTTATATATTTTTCGTAAGTATGAGCGCTATTGTTCCAAAAATATGTTTGTAAATACGTGAAATTATTTAACAAATTTGATTTTTCGCGAATCCATTGAGACTTTGCGATTATTTTTTTGCATCATCGCAAAGGTTACGAATTCAGTTCGCGATAATAGGATATAACAGCTAACAATATTAAGCCGCGATTTGTTTAGAATTTTTATACCCTCAGCCTTTAGGCTAAAGAGGGTATTTACACTTTGATACGACCAAAAATGTGCCTCATCGAAATAATGGTTTTAGACCCCAAGTATGTTTGTACGATATCCGTTTCAGACAATTTTGAGTAGATCTAGCAATGTCCGTCCGTCTGTCTGTCTGTCTGTCTGTCCGTCTGGCTGGCTGGTGCGCACGATAACTCTCGAACGGATCAATCGATTCGGTTCAAATTTTGGGTATCGAAATATTTTGTCCAGATTCGATTTAAGTTCGAAGATGGGCCATATAGGTCCACTCCTTCAGGTACCTCCCCCACAAATGTTCAAAAATTGTCGCAAAACTTGTGCGCACGATAACTCTTGTAGGGAATAACCGATTTGGTCCATACTTTGCACATCTTGTAATTTCTGCCAAATTTAGATAAGGTTCCAACATGGACTCAATCGGTCCACTCCTTCGGGTACCTCCCACACAAAATTTCGGAAAAGTTCAGTTTAGGACCTGGTCTCGAATCGCTTTGATTTATGTTTACGCAAGTTGTATTCGCTGTCCTCTATACGACGCTGTAAAGCAAGTCCATAATTCCTGAGAAAATAGCCTGAAAGTTACAAAAACCCTATGACACCGTGTGTAGTGGTTGGAGCGCAAGATAACTCTCGAACGGATCTGCCGATTCGGTCCAAAATTTGTCTTTCGTAATATTTTGTCCAAACTTAGTTCAATTTCAAAGATGGATTATATCGGTCTACTCCTTCCGGTACCTCCCCCACAAAAGTTCGATAATGTTCGGAAAATTTGTGCGTACGATAACACTTGAAGGGAGTAACCGATTTGGTCCATACTTTGCACATTATGAAACTTATACCAGACTTAGACGAGGTTCCAATATGGACTCAATCGGTAAACTCCTCCGAGTACCTCCCACACAAAATTTCGGAAAAGTTCAGTTTAGGACCTGCTCTCGAATCGCCTTGGTTTTTGTTGTAACATCTTTTATTCACTGTCACCTATACGATGGTACAAGATTCCTCAGGGGCAAGTCCATACTTCCTGAAAAAATAGCCTGAAAGTTGAAAAACAACCCCTATGACACCATGTTTATGGGTGGAAGCGCAAGATAATTCTCGAACGGGTATGCCGATTCCGGCCAAAATTTGGTCTTCGTAATATTATTTCCAAACATAGTTTAAGTTCGTAGATAAGCCATATCGGTCCACTCCTTCAGGTACCACCTCACAAAAGTTCAAACATATTCGGAAAAATTGTGCGCACGGTAACTCTTGATGGGAGTGACCGATTTGGTTCATACTTCACACATTCACATAATATCTACCAAATATAGATCAGGTTCGAATATGGACTATATTTGTCCACTCCATCCCGTACCTCCCACACAAAATTTTGGTAAAGTTCACTTTAAGAACTGCTATTGAATCAGTTTGATTTTTTTGAAGCAACTTACATTCCCTGCCTCAATTACGATGGTAAAAGTTGTTTCAGGGGCAAGTCCATACTTCATGAGCAAACAGCCCGAAGGGTGTAAAAACCCCCTATGGCACCCCCATGGTCTATGTCGGTCCATTCCTTTAAGTACCTTTTCCGCAAAATTTTTTAACTTTAATCCTAATCAACATTTTTGTCGGTTCATACGACCAAAATTTTGAAACCCCCTAAATAAATACATAAGTTTTTTGTGAAAGAAAAGTGTTTCAATTTGTACAGGCTGAGGGTATATCTCTGTCGGCAAAGCCGACTGATACTTTTTTACTTGTTTCTAATTATCATAATTAAAACAGTCATATCTTTTGCGCGCAACGATCAAAGTTAGTAACGAAAACAGATTTGGAATGCTGATTTTTTTCTTAATCTATGCACCAAAAATCATTGATGTAGTATCAAATTTTTTTTTGATTTTTTTGAGATGAAAAAGACAATTTTAGACATTTTTCCTGATATACACTTTCATACGGGCAATATGTTCCTCTTCGAAATAATGGTTTTAAACCCCAAGTATGTTTGGACGAAATGTGTTTCAGACAATTTGGAGTCGATTGAGCAATGTCCGTCCGTCTGTCTGTCTGTCTGGCTGGAGCGCACCATAACTCTCGAACGGATAAACCGATTCGGTTCAAATTTTGGCTTTCGTAATATTTTGCCCAAGCTTAGTTTAAGTTCGAAGATGGGCTATATCTGTCCACTCGTTCCGGTACTTCCCCCACAAAAGTTCGAAAATGTTCGGAAAATTTGTGCGCACGATAACTCTTGAAGGGAGTAACCGATTTGGTCCATACTTTTCCTATCGTGAAATGTGTAGCAGACTTAAATAAGGTTTCAATATGGACTCAATCGGTCCACCCCTTTGGGTACCTCCCACACAAAATTTCGGAAAATCGCTTTGATTTTTGTTTTAGCAACCTGTATTCACTACCCTCCATACGACGGTACAAGTTTCAGCAGGGGCAAGTCCATACTTCCCGAGAGAATAGCCTGAAAGTTGCAAAAAACCCCTATGACACCGTGTGAGGTGGTTGGAGCGCAAGATAACTCTCGAACGGAACTGCCGATTCGGTCCAATATTTGGCCTTAGTAATATTTTGTCCAAACATAGTTTAAGTTTGCAGATAAGCCATATCGGTCCACTCTTTCACGTACCTCCCCCACAAAAGTTCAAAAATGTTCGGAAAAGTTGTTCCTACGGTAACTCTTGAAGGGAGTTGCCAAATTGGTCTATACTTTACACATCCTATTATATCTACCAGATATAGATCAGGTTCAAATATGGACTATATTTGTCCACTCCATCTGGTACTACACACACAAAATTTCTGATAAGTTCACTTTAAGACCTGACATCGAATCACTTTGATTTTTGTTGAGACAACTTGCATTCGTTGCTTCAATTACGATGGTAAAAGTTTTTTAGGGACAAGTCCATACTTCTTGACAAGTCCATACTTCTTGACAGCCTGAAGAGTGTAAAAACATCCCATGGCACCATATGTTGTTGCTGGAGATACACTTCCATAACAGTCAATGTCGATCCATTCCTTTTAGTATCTCCTCCGCAATACTTTTGATCTTTAATCCTAATCAACATTGTTGTCGGTTCAAACGTCCAAACTGTTTAAAACCCCCTAAATACATACGTATTTTGGGAAAAAAATTTTTCAATCTACACAGGCTGAGGGTATATCTCTGTCGGAATAGCCGACTGATACTTTTTTACTTGTTTTTAAATTATTTTTTATTTTTAACTTTTTAGTAAATTCATTTTTGACCACTGAGAACAAAATTATAGTCAATTGGGGCCGTCTGGCCGGGTATGTCAACAATTTTTGGTGGAGAAGTTTTTGTACCATTGGGAACTCCAAACGCCAAGTTACAGCGAATTCGGTCTAAAAATGAAGATAAAATCCTTAAAACACTTGAAATCGGACAGTACCGCTAAATTGGTGCTATACCAAAACCTGGACCTATGTCCACTGGTGGGGAAGCTCAAGCACCATTGGGAACCCCAAATGCTAAATTACAGCCTATTCGGGTTAAAAATTAAGATAAAATCCTTAAAACACTTGAAATCGGACAGTACCGCTATATGGGGGCTATACCAAAACCTGGACCTATGTCTACTGGTGGGGAAGCTCAAGTACCATTGGGAACCCCAAATGCCAAATTACAGCCAATTCGGCCTAAAAATGAAGATATATAAGATATAGATACCAAAACCTGGACCACTGGTGGGGAAACTCAAGTACCATTGAGAACCCCAAATGCAAAATTACAGCCTATTCGGGTTAAAAATTAAGATGAAATCCTTAAAGCACTTGAAATCGGATAGTACCGCTATATGGGGGCTATACCAAAACCTGGACCTATGTGCACTGGTGGGGAAGCTCAAGTACCATTGGAAACCCCAAATGCCAAATTACAGCCAATTCGGCCTAAAAATGAAGATAAAATCCTCATAATACTTGAAAACGGGTGGTACCGCTATAAGGGGGCTATACCAAAACCCGGACCCATGTTCACAATTTTTGGGAAATGTCTGTATCATTGGAAATGCCAAATGACAGCTAATTCGGGCAAAAATGAAGATAAAATCCTCAAAATACCTGAAATCGGTTGGTACCGCTACATGGGGGCTGTAGGAAAAATTGGGCCCATATTCATGTATTGTCATCCAAATGTGTGCAAAGTTTCAGGTCGATTGGTCAACTGCAACTGCGTTAAAAATGAGTTACTAGATTTGAACTGAATCGGATGGTACCGCTATATTGGGGCTATAGGAAAAAATCGATCCATATTGGATTTGGTTTCATATTCATGTATTGTCATCCCAATCTGAAAAGTGTGCAAAGTTTCAGTTCGATTGCTCAACTGCAACTGTGTCAAAATTGAGTTACCTGATTTGAAAAGCAAGTTAAATAAAACACTGTTAAAACACTGTAAAATAGACCAATCTTTATTTTAATTTCATATTCATGTATTGTCATCCAAATCTGAAAAATGTGCAAAGTTTTAGTCCGATTGGTCAACTGCAACCGTGTCAAAATTGAGTTAAAGCGTTCGGCACATACGGTGCGTTGAGCGTTGCGTTACAACAACCACATGAAAAAAGTGTAAGTGAAGTCAAGTTTTTTGAAAAACAACAATATGGCTGACGCATTAAAGTTAAACATAATTTAACTGTTTTGGGACACCGCGTGTCCCAACGTGTCACTAAACGGACCGTATGTGCCGAGGGCTTAACAGATTTGAAATGCAATTTAAATAAAACGCCGTTAAAACACTGTAAAAATGGTAAAAATGGACCAATATGTATTTTCATCCAAATCTAAAATGTGTGCAAAGTTTTAGTTCGATTGGTCAACTGCAACTGTGTCAAAAATTAGTTACCAGATTTGAAATGCAAGTTAAATAAAACACCGTAAAAAACCCTGTAAAATGGACCAATCTTTGTTTTAATTTCATTTCCATGTATTGTCATCCAAATCTGAAACGTGTGCAAAGTTTTAATTCGATTGGTCAACTGCAACTGTGATAAAAATGTGTTACCAGATTTGAACTAAACGGACACCAAAGCAATTTAAATAAAACACTGTAATAAGAACACTTTGGAATTCTACATACACTTTGGAATTCGACATGAATAAAATAAAGTAAGGATCATTTAGCTAGAAAAAAACAAGTAAAAAAGTATCAGTCGGCTTTGCCTACAGAGATATACCCTCAGCATGGACAAATTAAAACACTTTTTTTCACAAAAAACTTATGTAGTTAGGGGGTTTCAAAAGTTTGGTCGTATGAACCGACAAAAATGTTGATTAGGATTAAAGTTTAAAATTTTTACGGAAAAGGTACTTAAAGGAATGGACCGACATAGACCATGGGGGTGCCATAGGGGGTTTTTACACCCTTCGGGCTGTTTTCTCAAGAAGTATGGACTTGCCCCTGAAACAACTTTTACCCTCGTAATTGAGGCAGCGAATGTAAGTTGCTTCAACAAAAATCAAAGTGATTCAATAGCAGGTCTTAAAGTGAACTTATCCAAAATTTTGTGTGGGAGGTACGGGATGGAGTGGACAAAAATATAGTCCATATTCGAACCTGATCTATATCTGGTAGATATTATGAGAATGTGTAAAGTATGGACCAAATCGGTCACTCCCATCAAGAGTTATCGTGCGCACAATTTTTCCGAATATTTTTGAACTTTTGTGGGGTAGGTACCTGAAGGAGTGGACCGATATGGCTTATCTACGAACTTAAACTAAGTTTGGAAACAATATTACGAAGGCCATATTTCGGCCGGGATCGGCATTTCTGTTCGAGAATTATCTTGCGCTTCCACCCATAAACATGGTGTCATAGGGTTTGTTTTTCAACTTTCAGGCTATTTTTCAGGAAGTATGGACTTGCCCCTGAGGAAACTTGTACCTTCGTATAGGGGACAGTGAATACAAGATGCCACAACAAAAACCAAGGCGATTCGTGAGCAGGTACTAAACTGAACTTTTCCGAAATTTTGTGTGGGAGGTACTCGAAGGAGTTTACCGATTGAGTCCATATTGGAACCTCATCTAAGTCTGGTAGAAATTTCATAATGTGCAAAGTAATGACCAAATCGGTAACTTCCTTCAAGAGTTATCGTACGCACAAATTTTCCGAACATTTTCGAACTTTTATGGGGGAGGTACCGGAAGGAGTGGACCGATATAATTCATCTTTCAATTTGAACTAAGTTTGGACAAAATATTACGAAAGCCAAATTTTGGACCGAATCGGCATATCCGTTCGAGGGTTATCTTGCGCTCCAACCATTACACACGGTGTCATAGGGCTTTTTGTAACTTTCAGGCTATTTCCTCAGGAAGTATGGACTTGCCCCTAATGAAACTTACAGCGTCGTATAGAGGACAGCGAATACAACTTGCGTAAACAAAAATCGAGAGCAGGTCCTAAACTGAACTTTTCCGAAATTTTGTGTGGGAGGTACCCGAAGGAGTGGACCGATTGAGTCCATATTGATACCTCATCTTAGTTTGGTAGAAATTACACGATGTGCAAAGTATGGACCAAATCGGTTATTCCCTACAACAGTTATCGTGCGCACAAGTTTTGCGACAATTTTTGAACATTTGTGGGGGAGGTACTTGAAGGAGTGGACCTATATGGCCCATCTTCGAACTTAGATCGAATCTGGACAAAATAATTCGATACCCAAAATTTGAACCGAATCGATTGATCCGTTCGAGAGTTATCGTGCGCACCAGCCAGACAGACAGACGGACGGACATTGCTAGATCTACTCAAAATTGTCTGAAACGGATATCGTACAAACATACTTGGGGTGTAAAACCATTATTTCGATGAGGCACATTTTTGGTCGCATCAAAGTGTAAATACCCTCTTTAGCCAAAAGGCTGAGGGTATAAAAACGAAGTTTAGCGTTTTTGATTTCTTATTCCTAGAACCTCTACTGTGATTTCTCAAAATTTTTAACGATTTGGTCTAAAAACTAATGTAATTAAATAATTGAAAGCTAAAAGTAAACAATTATTGCTTAAACGCTTTGCCCCAGCAACGGCACATCTTAAAGGGAAGTTTTTAAATCCACCGTTAAGAAGATGCATTGTTTAAATGTAAAAGCAATTTTACTTCATATACAAAGTGAACACATAGAGTGTTTTGCTGATGAGCTAGGATATTACAATGCCATATACAGTATGCAAAGTTTATATTCGTACACCCCTCAAATGTGATTGAAGTCGTCATTAATTCCATATTTTTTATGCAAATGTGAAATAATTTATGTGAATTGCTATAAAGAAGAAAGTTCTAAAAAGTTCTAAAAAAAAGTTGGCAAATACCACTAATTTTTTTTATTTTCTTTCCAATGCCTGTACTGTAGAAAAATGTAAAAAGTTTGTGTGAATAAATGTCGGATGAACCTTCAATATTTAAGAAAAATGTAATAGATATGATTAACTAAGGAAATTTATTCCCGAATTTTGGACGAAAATAGCTAATAGCAGTTCTTCTGTAACAATATCGTGGTCTAATATGAAAATAAATGTTGCCAGCGTGTTGAATTGCAACGAAACGTAATCCGGGCAAAGGCAACGTAAAGACATGTTTGGTTTCTACGTCGTAAAACTCGAAAACTTCGTTTTATGTTTGGTCTAAAATCTATTGTAAATTTGAAAGAGAGAGAAAGTGGGTCTTAATTTCTAGAGATAGGAAAATCGATACAAAAGCCTTTGGATTTTGGCTAATGATGGGATTACTAGAAGAAACACCAAGTAAGTTTAGTTAAGTGACAGATATAAAATTTACAGAGCTGGAAGTTATGCTATTGTAATTAATCGAATTACAAATAAAAGAACAACAAATTAAAGAAGTTTAAACGAGGGTTTATGGTAATACTTAGTTCCTTTAAAGGATTTGCGGTGGGAGCAGCACATGTATTAAGCTGAATCTACTATTAACTAAATACTTAGGTAAAGAAAAAATTCCACAGTGCAATCCGCTCGCAAGCAAATTTTGGTTGTTGCGGACAAACTTATGGCGCTTTTACTTACTTCTGCTTTAGGAAAAATTATTAAAAACGCTAATTATGTATTTTAATGAGCACAATTGTCCCAAAAAATTTATGAGGAATGGATGACAGGGAGTAGATTGCATAATATTTGTAAAGTGTTACTCAGTATTCGTGAAATTTACAAAAAATTGACAACATTTTAAATGTAATCCGCCTTTTTTTTCAAAACATAGGTACATTTATCCGGCAAAAATTACAAACAATTAGTTTTAAATCTAAACTTCACGGGGAGTCAAATGAAATTATAATGATCGGGATTATAGTTTGGATGTTATTGCCAAAGTAAGCACATAGAGGAGAAATAAATCATTAGGCCTCTTAAACGGAAATAGAGTTAAAATAAAGCGTTAATTTAAATATCACTATAAAATGACCTTCGCCTTAATAAGGCAAAACAAAACAAGTGAGAAAAGGCTATAGTCGGTACTGGGCCGACTATGTGATACCCTACACCACTACCTCTGTGCATAATCTTTTCACTCGAAAACATTTCTTTTAAGGAGATACGAAAGTTTTCACCTATCTGGCGTTTATACCAAATGACTTAAGGCGAACTGAACCAAAATAATATTTAATTGTATATTTGGCTGCTATCGACATCACCAACATCAATAGGCTTCTATCTCTCTGAAAAAATTTCGTGATGATCCGATCAAAATTCCGACCTGTAGTGTGATTGCAGAAAAAGTGGAAAAAAGGGATGCATTACCGACTATTGCGATATCTCTATTATTTGACCACCTACGCTAACCTACTTTGCATAATTTTAAAGATGAGATTTTCTACTTTCTTAGTCAAGCTTTGCTTTTAGAAGATCCCCAACCATAGGCGTGATATCCGTCATTATACTTAAAATCGCAAAAATGAAAAGTTGGGTTCTATTAGCAACTATTGCGATATCTTCGTTGTGTGACCATCATATCGTAGGTGATATTTTCCACTTTCATTGCCAAGTTTTTCTTTTTATATACCCCTTATAGACGCTGAGACATTTGCTTTGGAATAAAATGTAGACTTTTTCTCCAAATAACTTTTTTGCGTGATTTCCAAAAAAAAAAGGAAAAATGGGATGTATTACCGACTATTGCGATATCTCCGTTAGTTGGTCACCTACGCCGACCTAGTTTGCATCATTGTAAAGATGGATAGCCAGGCTTTGCTTTTGGAAATTCCCTAACCAAAGCTGTGATATTCGTCATTATATCTAAAATCGCAAGAATGAAAATTAGGGTTTTATTTGCGGCTATTGTAATATCTCCGTTGTTTGATCACCTACGAGAACTTACTTTGCATCATTAGAAAGGTGATATTTTCTACTTTTATTGGTAGGTCTTGCTTTTGGTATACCCTATATAGAAGCTGATATATTCGTTTGGAAAAAAACGTTGTCTTTTAATCCACCACTGAATATTATCCGACCATCACCAAAATCAATAGGCTTCTTCTCCTCTGGGACCCTCATCAACACCCAAAATTTCGTGAAGATCCTATCAAAATTGCGACCTGTAGCGTGATTACAAGGTTTAGATGGACAGACGGAC
The DNA here is from genome assembly GCF_047663935.1 of Musca autumnalis. Taxonomy (NCBI): domain Eukaryota; kingdom Metazoa; phylum Arthropoda; class Insecta; order Diptera; family Muscidae; genus Musca; species Musca autumnalis. The sequence continues at coordinate 25,799 of NW_027411767.1, forward strand.
GGACGGACCGACGGACGGACACACATAGCCAGATCGACTCAGCTCGTCGAGACATTCATTTTGGTATATATAAGTATGGGTCTACGACCATTATTTCGATGCGTTACAAACTTTTTGGGCAAAACCAACTTATAATACCCTCCCCACATAGTGGTGTAGGATATTAAAAATAAATAAAGCGTTTTAATTTATTTGCATTTTGAAAATATGTGCAAATCGCGTAATTATCAAAATCATTTTGTCCGCATTTAATTTTCATGACGCAAAGATGTAGCATCGGATGCATTAAACACCCTATAAACCATCGTTAATTTGCGCAATGTGCGTACAATTTTTGTCCGCATCCGGTTTAAGTGTCACCTTGAAAATATACATCGATATACATATGTATATGTATCTATCTATTCCCTGTAGGGACTGTGGCCGATTTAAAGCTCACATAAAGCTAGCTTTTTTTAAACATAAGTGGCATTTTATCGATTATTTTCCCTTATGCCAACTGACTAATTTTACAAGGCGATGAGCGCCTGAGTAGTCAGTATTGTCCAACGCCAGATAACTTTTCGACTGATAATAAACTAACTTTTTTTGCCTATTTGTAGTCAGTTTAAAACATAATGTAAAAAAAAACAATTTTTGTTTCTGTGTATATTTCACTTTTCATATTCTCTCTCTCCCTATCTTTGTCTCTCTCTCTTTTTTTGTTAGAGAGAAGAAGAGGCAAATTTGTATATTTCATTTGTATTCATTTTTAATTCCAGAATAATATGAGTAATATGTACGAATATGTTCAGTCCATCAACACTGTATGCTATAACTGGATGCTGCATTTATTCGAAGAATATTAAGAAAAAGCAAGTGTGAATTATTTATACATTTGTGCCTTATTTTTTCGACAAACACAAATACTTTGCAGAAGGTACATGTTTCTGTTTTCAGAGTGGTTACTCTCTAGATAACTTTTCGACTAACTTTATATTGGTCGAAAAGTTATCTAGACATGGACAATTGCCGAAAATTTTTTCTGTTCAAAGTGGTTCATCTCTAGATAACTTTTCAGTCAGTTTTTAGTCAGTTTAAAAATTATCGATCTACTAGCAAAATGCCCGCTACTTCGTAAGCGGGAAAGGAATAATATGCAAATAAACAATATTTAATATGGAAAACACTGAAAATTTTAATGTAATAATACCTATTTGAATTGATATTTAATTTCTTTCAAGTACTGCTCGTATACGTTTTGTTCGAATTTTAAAAAGACCTCTACACTTCAAGAGCGGCCTCCATTTTAAATTCTAGTCCATGTTTTATTAGAACGGTATGGGTATTTTGAAAATTTTATCCACATTTTCCAACCGAATTTTGGAATTTGTGATATCAAAATGTAGAAAACCATTATTCAGAAGATGTTACCCTATATAACATTTTATTTTAGGCCTTTTTCCTCAGGATGTAAAAACCTTCTTCTAAAACATTAGCCGCATAGATCTACTTTTTCAAATGAACTTACTATAACCTTTAGAATATACAACAAAAATAAAAACAATTTTGTTGAAAAGGTACGTTTGACTTTTTGATTTCAGTACATTATTTAGAATCCGAATTCGTGTTAATCTAGAAACAATGGTACATTATTCAGTATAATTTTTAAAATCCAGGACCTTAGCTCAAATGTTACAGCTTTAGCTCTACTTATTCACCCAATGTCAATGGTGTTACATGTAGAAACCTTTCATACATTTAAATCTCAGCAGTTATTCTCATAACAAAATTTCATTTATCGATTCACCCAATACCAGTGCTTCAATATTTAGTATTATTTAATACTTCTAGTACACTTATTGTACGACCACCTCTAACAATGAACCTAACAAATCAATAATATATCAGAATTTGACTTCTATTCCTTAGCCCAATACCAAATTTTCCAACACAATCCCTCATACAACAATTCGAAATCCCACCTATATCCCATCATGCAACCCCAAACTGGTACCAAATTTAGTACTTATAGTATGTATAGGTTTCAAAAATTATTTCCTTTTATCTATTAGGAGGGTTGGCGTTTTTTGTTTGGGATGACGACTTCTATTTTGTTTTTCAAAATAGTCAGGCTTAATCCCATAGTCGTTGTTTTAATATTTTATTAAAACAACTTTAATTTATTAGTGGGAAAAAAATTGGCGATGTTTACCAAGGGGTAAGGCAGGGAATACTATAGTTTCAGATCTCGCCACAGATCTTCATCAGTTCCCTTATTTCTTGTTTTTCAACAAGAAACTTTTTATACCCAAGTGTCAATTGCTAGCTCAAATAGATACGTGCGCAAAGAAACACTCTGATCGAGAATTTCTTTGGCACTACCTAAACTCTAGCAACTTCACTTGCAAACAAAACCAAATTTTTTTCTTTTATCCAAAGCGCGATTTAGTATTTTTCGTATATGTACATTAGTATGAATTTCCAAAACTTCCTCTCTATCTCCTCTCTATCTCCACGTCAAAGGATTCCAGCTCTATCCGTTCACCCAAATCCAAAATGTACCAAACTTAGTACCATTTAGTACCGTCCGTACCCATAAGTACGAATTTCCGAAACTACTTCAATCCTACACTCCATAAGAAATCTTAATTCCAAGCTCTATCCGTCCACCTAAATTTAAATTGTACCATATTTAGTACCATTTAGTACTTTCCGTACCCATAAGTAAGAATTTCCAAAACTACCTCAATGCTTAACTCCATCAGTAATCTTAATTCCAAATTTCAGGTTTCCATGTCTATCTAAATCCAAATTGTACCAAATTTGGTACCATTTAGTACTTTTCGTACACATAAGTATGAATTTCCAAAACTATGCCCATATCTCAATCGTACACTTCAACGGTAATCTAAATTCCAAATTTCATGTTTTCAGCTCTATCCGTTAACCCAAATCCAAATTGTACCAAATTTAGTACCATTTAGTACTACTCGTACACATAAGTACGAACTTCCAAAATCATTTCCTTATATCAACACCACTTCCCAACCTTGATTCCCATACCAAATGTGAAGATTGTAGCTATATCCGCTCAAAATATACAATTGGTACAAAATTTAGTAACTTTTCGTACACTTATAGTTCGAATTTCCAAAAACCCTTTGGTACATCCTTCTAATTCTCCATCAGTTACCCTCATTCCAAATTTCAGAATTCTAGCTCTTCCCGTTTGCCTAATACAAAGGGTACCATATTTAGTACCTTTTAGTACTTTTCGTACCCTTCTAGGTCGAATTTCCAAAAACCCAGCCTTATCTCACCCCTACCCACCGACAGCAACCCACAGTCAAAATTTCAGCTTTCTAGCTTCAGCGGTTTCGTCTGGGCGATGATATGTCAGTCACTCACTCAGTCACTCAGTCACTCACTCACTAAGCTCTTTTATATATATAGATTATTTATTATTTATTATTTATTATTTATTATTTATTATTTATTATTTATTATTTATTATTTATTATTTATTATTTATTATTTATTATTTATTATTTATTATTTATTATTTATTATTTATTATTTATTATTTATTATTTATTATTTATTATTTATTATTTATTATTTATTATTTATTATTTATTATTTATTATTTATTATTTATTATTTATTATTTATTATTTATTATTTATTATTTATTATTTATTATTTATTATTTATTATTTATTATTTATTATTTATTATTTATTATTTATTATTTATTATTTATTATTTATTATTTATTATTTATTATTTATTATTTATTATTTATTATTTATTATTTATTATTTATTATTTATTATTTATTATTTATTATTTATTATTTATTATTTATTATTTATTATTTATTATTTATTATTTATTATTTATTATTTATTATTTATTATTTATTATTTATTATTTATTATTTATTATTTATTATTTATTATTTATTATTTATTATTTATTATTTATTATTTATTATTTATTATTTATTATTTATTATTTATTATTTATTATTTATTATTTATTATTTATTATTTATTATTTATTATTTATTATTTATTATTTATTATTTATTATTTATTATTTATTATTTATTATTTATTATTTATTATTTATTATTTATTATTTATTATTTATTATTTATTATTTATTATTTATTATTTATTATTTATTATTTATTATTTATTATTTATTATTTATTATTTATTATTTATTATTTATTATTTATTATTTATTATTTATTATTTATTATTTATTATTTATTATTTATTATTTATTATTTATTATTTATTATTTATTATTTATTATTTATTATTTATTATTTATTATTTATTATTTATTATTTATTATTTATTATTTATTATTTATTATTTATTATTTATTATTTATTATTTATTATTTATTATTTATTATTTATTATTTATTATTTATTATTTATTATTTATTATTTATTATTTATTATTTATTATTTATTATTTATTATTTATTATTTATTATTTATTATTTATTATTTATTATTTATTATTTATTATTTATTATTTATTATTTATTATTTATTATTTATTATTTATTATTTATTATTTATTATTTATTATTTATTATTTATTATTTATTATTTATTATTTATTATTTATTATTTATTATTTATTATTTATTATTTATTATTTATTATTTATTATTTATTATTTATTATTTATTATTTATTATTTATTATTTATTATTTATTATTTATTATTTATTATTTATTATTTATTATTTATTATTTATTATTTATTATTTATTATTTATTATTTATTATTTATTATTTATTATTTATTATTTATTATTTATTATTTATTATTTATTATTTATTATTTATTATTTATTATTTATTATTTATTATTTATTATTTATTATTTATTATTTATTATTTATTATTTATTATTTATTATTTATTATTTATTATTTATTATTTATTATTTATTATTTATTATTTATTATTTATTATTTATTATTTATTATTTATTATTTATTATTTATTATTTATTATTTATTATTTATTATTTATTATTTATTATTTATTATTTATTATTTATTATTTATTATTTATTATTTATTATTTATTATTTATTATTTATTATTTATTATTTATTATTTATTATTTATTATTTATTATTTATTATTTATTATTTATTATTTATTATTTATTATTTATTATTTATTATTTATTATTTATTATTTATTATTTATTATTTATTATTTATTATTTATTATTTATTATTTATTATTTATTATTTATTATTTATTATTTATTATTTATTATTTATTATTTATTATTTATTATTTATTATTTATTATTTATTATTTATTATTTATTATTTATTATTTATTATTTATTATTTATTATTTATTATTTATTATTTATTATTTATTATTTATTATTTATTATTTATTATTTATTATTTATTATTTATTATTTATTATTTATTATTTATTATTTATTATTTATTATTTATTATTTATTATTTATTATTTATTATTTATTATTTATTATTTATTATTTATTATTTATTATTTATTATTTATTATTTATTATTTATTATTTATTATTTATTATTTATTATTTATTATTTATTATTTATTATTTATTATTTATTATTTATTATTTATTATTTATTATTTATTATTTATTATTTATTATTTATTATTTATTATTTATTATTTATTATTTATTATTTATTATTTATTATTTATTATTTATTATTTATTATTTATTATTTATTATTTATTATTTATTATTTATTATTTATTATTTATTATTTATTATTTATTATTTATTATTTATTATTTATTATTTATTATTTATTATTTATTATTTATTATTTATTATTTATTATTTATTATTTATTATTTATTATTTATTATTTATTATTTATTATTTATTATTTATTATTTATTATTTATTATTTATTATTTATTATTTATTATTTATTATTTATTATTTATTATTTATTATTTATTATTTATTATTTATTATTTATTATTTATTATTTATTATTTATTATTTATTATTTATTATTTATTATTTATTATTTATTATTTATTATTTATTATTTATTATTTATTATTTATTATTTATTATTTATTATTTATTATTTATTATTTATTATTTATTATTTATTATTTATTATTTATTATTTATTATTTATTATTTATTATTTATTATTTATTATTTATTATTTATTATTTATTATTTATTATTTATTATTTATTATTTATTATTTATTATTTATTATTTATTATTTATTATTTATTATTTATTATTTATTATTTATTATTTATTATTTATTATTTATTATTTATTATTTATTATTTATTATTTATTATTTATTATTTATTATTTATTATTTATTATTTATTATTTATTATTTATTATTTATTATTTATTATTTATTATTTATTATTTATTATTTATTATTTATTATTTATTATTTATTATTTATTATTTATTATTTATTATTTATTATTTATTATTTATTATTTATTATTTATTATTTATTATTTATTATTTATTATTTATTATTTATTATTTATTATTTATTATTTATTATTTATTATTTATTATTTATTATTTATTATTTATTATTTATTATTTATTATTTATTATTTATTATTTATTATTTATTATTTATTATTTATTATTTATTATTTATTATTTATTATTTATTATTTATTATTTATTATTTATTATTTATTATTTATTATTTATTATTTATTATTTATTATTTATTATTTATTATTTATTATTTATTATTTATTATTTATTATTTATTATTTATTATTTATTATTTATTATTTATTATTTATTATTTATTATTTATTATTTATTATTTATTATTTATTATTTATTATTTATTATTTATTATTTATTATTTATTATTTATTATTTATTATTTATTATTTATTATTTATTATTTATTATTTATTATTTATTATTTATTATTTATTATTTATTATTTATTATTTATTATTTATTATTTATTATTTATTATTTATTATTTATTATTTATTATTTATTATTTATTATTTATTATTTATTATTTATTATTTATTATTTATTATTTATTATTTATTATTTATTATTTATTATTTATTATTTATTATTTATTATTTATTATTTATTATTTATTATTTATTATTTATTATTTATTATTTATTATTTATTATTTATTATTTATTATTTATTATTTATTATTTATTATTTATTATTTATTATTTATTATTTATTATTTATTATTTATTATTTATTATTTATTATTTATTATTTATTATTTATTATTTATTATTTATTATTTATTATTTATTATTTATTATTTATTATTTATTATTTATTATTTATTATTTATTATTTATTATTTATTATTTATTATTTATTATTTATTATTTATTATTTATTATTTATTATTTATTATTTATTATTTATTATTTATTATTTATTATTTATTATTTATTATTTATTATTTATTATTTATTATTTATTATTTATTATTTATTATTTATTATTTATTATTTATTATTTATTATTTATTATTTATTATTTATTATTTATTATTTATTATTTATTATTTATTATTTATTATTTATTATTTATTATTTATTATTTATTATTTATTATTTATTATTTATTATTTATTATTTATTATTTATTATTTATTATTTATTATTTATTATTTATTATTTATTATTTATTATTTATTATTTATTATTTATTATTTATTATTTATTATTTATTATTTATTATTTATTATTTATTATTTATTATTTATTATTTATTATTTATTATTTATTATTTATTATTTATTATTTATTATTTATTATTTATTATTTATTATTTATTATTTATTATTTATTATTTATTATTTATTATTTATTATTTATTATTTATTATTTATTATTTATTATTTATTATTTATTATTTATTATTTATTATTTATTATTTATTATTTATTATTTATTATTTATTATTTATTATTTATTATTTATTATTTATTATTTATTATTTATTATTTATTATTTATTATTTATTATTTATTATTTATTATTTATTATTTATTATTTATTATTTATTATTTATTATTTATTATTTATTATTTATTATTTATTATTTATTATTTATTATTTATTATTTATTATTTATTATTTATTATTTATTATTTATTATTTATTATTTATTATTTATTATTTATTATTTATTATTTATTATTTATTATTTATTATTTATTATTTATTATTTATTATTTATTATTTATTATTTATTATTTATTATTTATTATTTATTATTTATTATTTATTATTTATTATTTATTATTTATTATTTATTATTTATTATTTATTATTTATTATTTATTATTTATTATTTATTATTTATTATTTATTATTTATTATTTATTATTTATTATTTATTATTTATTATTTATTATTTATTATTTATTATTTATTATTTATTATTTATTATTTATTATTTATTATTTATTATTTATTATTTATTATTTATTATTTATTATTTATTATTTATTATTTATTATTTATTATTTATTATTTATTATTTATTATTTATTATTTATTATTTATTATTTATTATTTATTATTTATTATTTATTATTTATTATTTATTATTTATTATTTATTATTTATTATTTATTATTTATTATTTATTATTTATTATTTATTATTTATTATTTATTATTTATTATTTATTATTTATTATTTATTATTTATTATTTATTATTTATTATTTATTATTTATTATTTATTATTTATTATTTATTATTTATTATTTATTATTTATTATTTATTATTTATTATTTATTATTTATTATTTATTATTTATTATTTATTATTTATTATTTATTATTTATTATTTATTATTTATTATTTATTATTTATTATTTATTATTTATTATTTATTATTTATTATTTATTATTTATTATTTATTATTTATTATTTATTATTTATTATTTATTATTTATTATTTATTATTTATTATTTATTATTTATTATTTATTATTTATTATTTATTATTTATTATTTATTATTTATTATTTATTATTTATTATTTATTATTTATTATTTATTATTTATTATTTATTATTTATTATTTATTATTTATTATTTATTATTTATTATTTATTATTTATTATTTATTATTTATTATTTATTATTTATTATTTATTATTTATTATTTATTATTTATTATTTATTATTTATTATTTATTATTTATTATTTATTATTTATTATTTATTATTTATTATTTATTATTTATTATTTATTATTTATTATTTATTATTTATTATTTATTATTTATTATTTATTATTTATTATTTATTATTTATTATTTATTATTTATTATTTATTATTTATTATTTATTATTTATTATTTATTATTTATTATTTATTATTTATTATTTATTATTTATTATTTATTATTTATTATTTATTATTTATTATTTATTATTTATTATTTATTATTTATTATTTATTATTTATTATTTATTATTTATTATTTATTATTTATTATTTATTATTTATTATTTATTATTTATTATTTATTATTTATTATTTATTATTTATTATTTATTATTTATTATTTATTATTTATTATTTATTATTTATTATTTATTATTTATTATTTATTATTTATTATTTATTATTTATTATTTATTATTTATTATTTATTATTTATTATTTATTATTTATTATTTATTATTTATTATTTATTATTTATTATTTATTATTTATTATTTATTATTTATTATTTATTATTTATTATTTATTATTTATTATTTATTATTTATTATTTATTATTTATTATTTATTATTTATTATTTATTATTTATTATTTATTATTTATTATTTATTATTTATTATTTATTATTTATTATTTATTATTTATTATTTATTATTTATTATTTATTATTTATTATTTATTATTTATTATTTATTATTTATTATTTATTATTTATTATTTATTATTTATTATTTATTATTTATTATTTATTATTTATTATTTATTATTTATTATTTATTATTTATTATTTATTATTTATTATTTATTATTTATTATTTATTATTTATTATTTATTATTTATTATTTATTATTTATTATTTATTATTTATTATTTATTATTTATTATTTATTATTTATTATTTACTATTTATTATAATTTCCGGATTCCAGCGCCATCTCTCCATCCAAATGCAATTTATACCAAATTTAGTATTTTCCGTACTTAAAAGTACGAATTTCAGAATTACCTCAATCCTACACTTCAAAAGTAGTTTTAATTCTGAATTTCAGAATTCCATCTCTATGCGTTCACTCACATCCAAATTGTACCAAATTTAGTACTTTTCGTACCCATAAGTACGAATTTCCAAAACTTCCTCAATCCTACACTCCAACAGTAACCATAATTCGAAATTTCAGGATTCCAACTCTGTACGTTCACCCAAATATAAATTATACCAAATTTAGTACATTTAGTACTTTCCGTACCCATAAGTATAAATTTCCAAAACTATCTTAATCCTACACTCCATCAGTAGCCTTAATTCGAAATTTCAGGATTCCAACTCTATCCGTTCACCCAAATATAAATTGTACCAAATTTAGTACATTTAGTACTTTCCGTTCCCACAAGTATGAATTTCCAAAACTTGCTCAATCCTACACCCCAATAGTAATCTTAAATCAAAATTTCAGGATTGCAGCTCCATCCGTTCAACTAAATTTAAATTGTACCAAATTTAGTACCATTTAGTACTTTCCGTACTCATAAGTACGAATTTCCAAAACTACCTCAATCCTTCACTCCATCAGTAATCTTAATTCCAAATTTCAGGTTTCCATGTCTATCTAAATCCAAATTGTACCAAATTTGGTACCATTTAGTACTTTTCGTACACATAAGTATGAATTTCCAAAACTACCCCCATATCTCAATCGTACACTTCAACGGTAATCTTAATTCCAAATTTCATGTTTTCAGCTCTATCCGTTCACCCAAATCCAAATTGTACCAAATTTAGTACATTTAGTACTTCTCGTACTCATAAGTACGAACTTCCAAAATCATTTCCTTATATCAAAACCACTTCCCAACCTTGATTCCCATACCAAATATGAAGATTGTAGCTATATCCGCTGAAAATATACAATTGGTACCAAATTTAGTAACTTTTCGTACACTTATAGGTCGAATTTCCAAAAACCCTTTGGTACATCTTTCTAACTCTCCATCAGTTACCATCATTCCAAATTTCAGAACTCTAGCTCTTCCCGTTTGCCTAATACAAAGGGTACCATATTTAGTACCTTTTAGTACTTTTCGTACCCTTCTAGGTCAAATTTCCAAAAACCCAGCCTTATCTCACCCCTACACACTGACAGCAACCCACAGTCAAAATTTCAGCTTTCTAGCTTCAGCGGTTTCGTCTGGGCGATGATATGTCAGTCACTCACTCACTCACTCACTCACTCACTCACTCACTAAGCTCTTTTATATATATAGATTATTTATTATTTATTATTTATTATTTATTATTTATTATTTATTATTTATTATTTATTATTTATTATTTATTATTTATTATTTATTATTTATTATTTATTATTTATTATTTATTATTTATTATTTATTATTTATTATTTATTATTTATTATTTATTATTTATTATTTATTATTTATTATTTATTATTTATTATTTATTATTTATTATTTATTATTTATTATTTATTATTTATTATTTATTATTTATTATTTATTATTTATTATTTATTATTTATTATTTATTATTTATTATTTATTATTTATTATTTATTATTTATTATTTATTATTTATTATTTATTATTTATTATTTATTATTTATTATTTATTATTTATTATTTATTATTTATTATTTATTATTTATTATTTATTATTTATTATTTATTATTTATTATTTATTATTTATTATTTATTATTTATTATTTATTATTTATTATTTATTATTTATTATTTATTATTTATTATTTATTATTTATTATTTATTATTTATTATTTATTATTTATTATTTATTATTTATTATTTATTATTTATTATTTATTATTTATTATTTATTATTTATTATTTATTATTTATTATTTATTATTTATTATTTATTATTTATTATTTATTATTTATTATTTATTATTTATTATTTATTATTTATTATTTATTATTTATTATTTATTATTTATTATTTATTATTTATTATTTATTATTTATTATTTATTATTTATTATTTATTATTTATTATTTATTATTTATTATTTATTATTTATTATTTATTATTTATTATTTATTATTTATTATTTATTATTTATTATTTATTATTTATTATTTATTATTTATTATTTATTATTTATTATTTATTATTTATTATTTATTATTTATTATTTATTATTTATTATTTATTATTTATTATTTATTATTTATTATTTATGATTTATTATTTACTATTTATTATAATTTCCGGATTCCAGCGCCATCTCTCCATCCAAATGCAATTTATACCAAATTTAGTATTTTCCGTACTTAAAAGTACGAATTTCAGAATTACCTCAATCCTACACTTCAAAAGTAGTTTTAATTCTGAATTTCAGAATTCCATCTCTATGCGTTCACTCACATCCAAATTGTACCAAATTTAGTACTTTTCGTACCCATAAGTACGAATTTCCAAAACTTCCTCAATCCTACACTCCAACAGTAACCATAATTCGAAATTTCAGGATTCCAACTCTGTACGTTCACCCAAATATAAATTATACCAAATTTAGTACATTTAGTACTTTCCGTACCCATAAGTATAAATTTCCAAAACTATCTTAATCCTACACTCCATCAGTAGCCTTAATTCGAAATTTCAGGATTCCAACTCTATCCGTTCACCCAAATATAAATTGTACCAAATTTAGTACATTTAGTACTTTCCGTTCCCACAAGTATGAATTTCCAAAACTTGCTCAATCCTACACCCCAATAGTAATCTTAAATCAAAATTTCAGGATTGCAGCTCCATCCGTTCAACTAAATTTAAATTGTACCAAATTTAGTACCATTTAGTACTTTCCGTACTCATAAGTACGAATTTCCAAAACTACCTCAATCCTTCACTCCATCAGTAATCTTAATTCCAAATTTCAGGTTTCCATGTCTATCTAAATCCAAATTGTACCAAATTTGGTACCATTTAGTACTTTTCGTACACATAAGTATGAATTTCCAAAACTACCCCCATATCTCAATCGTACACTTCAACGGTAATCTTAATTCCAAATTTCATGTTTTCAGCTCTATCCGTTCACCCAAATCCAAATTGTACCAAATTTAGTACATTTAGTACTTCTCGTACTCATAAGTACGAACTTCCAAAATCATTTCCTTATATCAAAACCACTTCCCAACCTTGATTCCCATACCAAATATGAAGATTGTAGCTATATCCGCTGAAAATATACAATTGGTACCAAATTTAGTAACTTTTCGTACACTTATAGGTCGAATTTCCAAAAACCCTTTGGTACATCTTTCTAACTCTCCATCAGTTACCATCATTCCAAATTTCAGAACTCTAGCTCTTCCCGTTTGCCTAATACAAAGGGTACCATATTTAGTACCTTTTAGTACTTTTCGTACCCTTCTAGGTCAAATTTCCAAAAACCCAGCCTTATCTCACCCCTACACACTGACAGCAACCCACAGTCAAAATTTCAGCTTTCTAGCTTCAGCGGTTTCGTCTGGGCGATGATATGTCAGTCACTCACTCACTCACTCACTCACTCACTAAGCTCTTTTATATATATAGATTATCAATCATTTTATCAACTAGTTAATAAAAGTCCGACAGGGTTTCAAGGCGATCAATCAAGAACCGAGGATGTAGCATTACACAATATTTTTTGTGATAAAATGAATGTAGCTCGCTTATCAGTGACGTTTTTAAATCTCTGTTTCCGCAAAAAGATAATGTAGGAAGATTCTGCAGAAAATGCGACAAATTCGCGATATTGTCAAAACAAAATGTAATTGTTCTACTTTGGAATTTCTCGTATCTCGCGTTTTTGTACATGGATTTTCACAAGTAATGATTTAGTAGATCCAGAACGTTAAAATCTACAATTTGCAATCAAGTACGAGGTAATCGAATGACAATTGTACAAATTAGGCTTGAAAAATATGATTTTTAGAAAAATTTTCGAACAAATTTTTCACATTTGGATATATATTTCTGTGAAGCTGTGTAGACTACATTCAGGACATGTATATCAAACAACTCAGAGTCCCGAGTTCTACAATTCTATATATGAATTTTTGAAACCATGTTTGCGGAATAAATTTAGAAGAAAATTAAAAAAAAAACAATTAAAATCTGGCTTCAAAATGTCAGCATCATTTAATGGAAGACACAAATAAAATTGCAACCCATTTTATAACATTAATATAGGCACAGCTCCACGCAAATTAACTTTTAAGGCCAATATTTTTCCCAAGTCTAAAAACATATATATCATAACATATCATTTTATCCAAAAACATTTAATTTGTATAATATACAACCACAATTCGCTAGTATAAAAGGGTAAACCTTTGCTTCAGCTATATTAAATTTTCAAAAATATTGGCCATATCGATGCCTTGCTTCCTCAACCTCGTATCATAAAAAATTCGATTTTGATTTTTTGTATCAAACGAGTGCTATTTTTGTGTTTTATTACAGCAACCACTTATTATCTCAATATGTTGTCGCGGTTCTCTGAATATTAATAAAATATTTTCTCGTATCTCATTCACTCCTATTTTCATAACTGCCTCAAACTCGTATCTTAATACCTGAGCAATAATGTTTGACTGACAATCAATGTCCTGGTGAAACGGCAGAAGCTAGGATCTTAAAATTTGGGGTTAGGATTAGTCTTGGGGTGTAGGTGGTCCATTTGGCTGGGTTTTTAAAAGTTCGTTGATTACAATCACTAGATTTGATTGACTACCTCAAACTCGAATCTCAAAAAATGCGTTTCATGCTTAAATTAAATAAGATTAACATATTATTCCTTCTAATATGCATAGATGCACCTTATTCCCTAATAATTGCTTTTTACACTTTTATTTCTCCAGTGTTACAAAATGTTAGACCTACCCAGGAGCAGATGTGCCATCGGATCACAACTTACTCGTCGCAAATATACGAATTAAGCTCGCATCAAATCGGACAAAACAGCCTCAAAATAAAATGAATATTGAAAAACTTAAAGACTCGGCAATTAAACATGAGCTGCAAAACAATATAAATGGACAACTACAACAGTTGAATGAAGAAAATATGCACGCATTGTGGAACAAGGTGAAAGATGTTATAAACACGACTGCAAAGAACACTCTGGGAAAGATAACATCATCAAGAACAGAAGAATGGATTACCGACGAGATTCGAGAACTATGGAATGAGCGAAGCAAGTACAGAAATAAAAACTATGAAAAATACTGGGAGATAAATAAGGAGATACGATCTGCGACCCGAACAGCCAAAAATGCGACTTTGAATGCCAAATGCCAGGAAGTTGAATTTCTACAAAGTATACACGATGATTTAACCTTCACAAGAAGCTAAAGGAAGCGGCCGGAGTATATGGAAAGAAAATAACCAATCCAGTTCTAATTAACAAAAACAATGAAGCTGTGTTTGACTTGGAGGGAAGGAAGCAGATATGGGAGGAATATATTACCAATCTTTTTACTGATAGCGAACGATCGTCTTATGAGGATGTTTCGGAAATTCCAAGAAGAGGGACGCCTATAACGCAGAGCGAAGCAGAACGCGCTATAAAATCATTGAAAGACAAAAAGGCTACAGGACCGGACGAAATCCCATCAGAATTACTGAAACTTATTGATTCCAACAATATACACCTACTAGTCAAATATATGGTCATAAGCAGAAAAAATCCCCATGCAGATGTGACCTTAAAAGTAAAAGGTATAGAAATAGAAAGAGTGCGATCTTTTAAATATCTAGGGATACTAATAAACGACCAATGGGATCCCTCGAAAGAGATTACAAGTCGTATAGAGATGGCGCGAGATGCTTTTTGTAAATACAACAAACTTATGAAAAGCCATGACATAAACGTAACAACGAAAGTACGTTTTATAAAATGCTATGTTTGGTCGGTGCTGCTATATGGAACAGAAGTTTGGACGCTCAAATCTTCTGATGAAAGAAAATTGGAAGCCTTCGAAGTGTGGATTTACCGGCGAGTACTGAAAATACCATGGACTGCGAAAATTTCTAATGACGAAGTACTAAGAAGGATGAATGTAAGCCGGCAGTTAATAACAACAATAAAAAGGCGCAAAATAGCGTATTTTGGACACGTATTAAGGAACAATAAATACAACATTTTACAAGCAATTTTAAAAGGAAAATTTGATGGAAGGCGTGCTAGAGGAAGAAAAGAAATATCCTGGCTCAAAAACATCATGGACTGGACAGGTTATACCGATGAAACTGATCTGCTGAATGCTGCAAGACACAGAGAGCTGACAACCACTATACAATAACATAAATATAATGCGATAAATATTAAAAAAATTTCCGGATAACGGATGAGTAAATAAAGAAGAAGAAGAATTTGTTAGCAACCACTGTATATTATTTCCCTTTTCGAATGAAAGAGAGATAGAGAGAGGGAGGTATCTGAACTGATAGTACTGCCCTTAAAAGATCTCACACAGGGACGTCATCGTTCTTCTTTCCAAAACATGGACCAATATTTACAATTTTCCGAATTGAGACTTTGTTTCCTCCGTCAACAGACCGTATTAAATTACAGCAATGTTGGTTCGAAACGTTTACAAAAAACCCTGGGAATATATACAATTGGACAATACCCGTTAGACTTAAACCTAGATATATATAGATTATTTTTTCGAGTATAATATCACCAAAAAATTCTAAATAGGGGTTACCCTTATATGGGGACTAGGGTTATGACTTTTTGACATTTTTCCTCAAAAATGATTTCCTGTAGGAGGGATGAATGAACTTTTGCCTATTAATCACTATGCTATCGTTTATTCCAATGAAATGTAAAAAAAGTTCACGCACAAATAGATTTTATAAAAATATTTTTTTGAAAAAATATATGAAATGAAAAAAAAAATTGTTTTCAAAAAATTATTTTTTGTGGCACGAATGAATAAATATAAGCCTACTAATAACTATAATAACGTTTATTTCATTCAAATATTAAAAAAGTCGCGAAAAAAGTCACTTTGAAAAAATTTTAAATTTTTTGTTTTTTGTTAAAAAATTATATTTTTTAATAAAAGCGTTTACGACATTTTTACAATTCTCAGAATTGAAGAAAAATAGTGAGAAATAAATTGTATGTCATTTTAATTATCTCATGTGGCTCTAAAGTTTATTTTCAATTATATATCTTTTTTCAGTGACTTCAAAAAATTGTCCATAACTTTGATAAATTCAAATTTTAAAATCATTTTGTGCGTGAGGTTTTTTCGCCGAATCATCTTATAATTAAGATTTTATGTAATCTTATGGCAAAACTCATCACGCTATGATACAGGGATATGAGGTTGTAAAAAAGTCATAACCCTAATGGGGACTGCGCTGTCTGATTTTTTGGAAGGGATGCTTTGTGCCGAAGATACCAATTTTCAATTATTCCGGTTGAATAATGTGTCTAAAACTCCCAAAATAACGAAAAATTGGGATAACTATTCTATGGGGGCTATATAAATATATGGGCCTATTATACTGGTGGAATGGAACATCCCAACGAAGACTAACTACAAAAGGGTTGAATGTTTACATGTGCTTGCATATTCGTTATTTTGTTTAACAAAATGTACCCGGCTGGAGGTGAGCGTTGAATACACAACCCACTGATTTGTAGTCGGATACACACGCTCTGTTTCACAGTACTCATTACTTAGTAAGGAGTAATATAAGTAGTTATTTTTATTTACATTATTTAGTAATGGGTTACATAATGACTAACGGATCCGAGTTTTTGCTGGGTACTGTTCTATGGGGGCTATATCAAAACGTGGACCAATGTGGCCCATTTTCAATATCAAACATCCCAGGATTAATAGAAATTCTATACCAAATTACAAGGTCCTATCTTTAAAATTTCAAGCAATATCTTGATTTCAACAGAGGGACGGACATGGTTATTTGGACTTATGCTGATCAAGACTATATGTATGTACATATACATATAAAGTAAAAGGTCCCCGACGAATATTTCTATGTGTTGCAAACGGAGTGACAGATTTTAATACACCCTCCATATTATAGTGCAGGGGATAAAAATGTATGTTTATGTAGATTCGAGCGTCAATAGGACTGTTCCACACACGATCTCTAATGAGTTGTATTAACATCAATGTGATAATGAAATGCCCATCTCATTGTGATTTTTAGTTTTGGCTACAAATGTTTAAATAAGATGGAGCTTGGTTTTGAGGTTAATTATGTGCTAAATAGCTTTCATTAGCTTGTATTTAACGTACATGTCGTCAAATGCAATCAAAAATATCATAACTTACAAAAACACGGGATGAGTCAATAATATGAACACGACAAAAAGTATTTTTGTGAAGTACTCTTAATATGAACTGAATGCGAAATATGTGTTTTTGAGATTAAGTTACACCAAAAATACAATTAAACCATAATAGTTGTTATGCTTTTTTACTATACGGTCTACTGTTCTTCAGTAAAGAGTTCTAAATTCACTAACTAGTGCAATGATATATTTAATATGGAAAGTTGCGGTCTCTGTGACTTGCAAATACTGTTACGATAAGGATTAACCCAGATATGCTCATTGCTTGATCTTGATGATTTCAAAAGTAATTTTATTTTATTTTGGAAGGAAATGAGAAATAAAAACACTGTGCTTATAGGTTTTTAAACATTTATTGAAAAAAGTGGGTTTTGAAGACGTCCTATATATATATATAGGACATTGGGCACATGATCTACTGTGTGTAATACAACAGAAAAATTTTACATGTAATTCTATGTCACATTTTCGGCATATAGTAAAGGTTTATTATGACAGGCTTCTTTGATGACATACTGCTGTAGAATTTTCCTGAAAAATTACCCATTTCCGAGGAATTGGCCTAATCGATCATAACACAACTGACTACACTAAGCGATGACATTTTTGCTTCCAAAAAGTAGAGTATTAGCGATTCTTTCCCGCATTATGCTTCTGAATGTGCCAAGTTTTATGTACCCCCATATCCACACAGTGTGCTCAGATTGGGGAAATACAATTTTTTTCTTAATAGTTCCGATCAGAACGATCCACTTTTTCCATTTTGAGCATTCCATAGAACGTATCCACCCTGAAAAATTACTCCAAGTAAGCATTTCAGTTATATTTACAGAATCGTCTATGGAAAATACGTCAAATACATATCATATTATATGCCTGAAAACGCCAATTGTGGGTGTTCTCACTAGAAAGAAGGGCGGTTGGATTATTGCCGTGAGCCTCGAAAATAGTTCAGTAATGGAAATATTTTCCTCAAGATTCATCCACCAAGAAATATGGAAATGGAAAAAAGGAAAGAAAAATGCAGTGTAAGGAAATTCAGAGAGAGAGTGAGAGCATACAAGGTACAATTAGGGATGCCGAATAGAAACATTTCGGAATGCTGAAAAATAGAAATAGGGTTGCCAGTTGGGGAAATCCGGCGTAAACAATGTCCAATGTCCTACATATAGGACACCAAACTTTAAGGTGACACAACAACAAAATCAATAACAAAATGTTTATACATACATACATATAACACTCAAGCTATTCTTTATAAATAAAAATCGGAAGAAGATATAGTATTTATTCACTTGTAAATGTGTCAAAATTTACGTACCCTGCAAACGTGGCCCCATATTCACTAATTTTGAACATATCACTAATTAATTATTCAATAACTCAACTATAGTAGCAAACACTAATGGGATCAGTGTGCCAACATAAAAAAACGGTACTTCTATAAATGTAAAGTATCATGTCATCAAGAATTTTCTGTGTACTATATATTGGACATTAGGCATATCTGTGTTAATTTTGCAGTAATAGTTATAATGTTTGTAACAATCAACAACGACGTATACATAATCCAAGTAAGCCTATACCGATGAAAACACACATGTATTTGGTGAATTTAATGAAAGTTCTAACCGGCGATTCAGCAAATGAAGAGTATGCCAGAGCAGAATTTATGAAAAAGAGAGAGCTAAAGGAAGATTGCACTTTTCAGACTGTTTGAATTATATACCGGAAAATTAAACTCCTAAGGACATGTGGAACAGTTTACAGAATACGTTCGCCAAGAAATTGGCAGTAAATCAGTTGCTCATGAGAAACAAATTAGCCAAGCAGCGAGTAGTGACAGCATTGTGGATAATTTTCTAACGTTTGAGAATTTGGTAAGACAATTAATGGAAAATTTCTGTCAACTAATAAAAATGAAACTGAATTGTGACACAAACTGCTCCAACGCATTGGTAGTTAGGGACTTGAAAGTCTGAAACGATAAGTGGCAATATACGGCCCAAAGAACAGAGATTCTGTGACGTCTGTGTGGAGGCAAAGCCACCAACAAGAATGCTTGAAAGAATATATTTAGATGTATGTGGACCGATCTCTCTTGATTCGTAGGATGGATGAAAATGCTTCGTTTCATTTATTGATAGACATGCATAGTAGCATTTTTTGATATTTGGGGTCATATCAAAAACATGCAAAATATATGCAAACTATGCAAAAAAATATGCTACACAAGGTGAGAAAATGTCGAATAACCCAGCCTTCCTATTACAACATAAGTTCTTAAGTTAATTTAGTTTAATTTCCGTTAATTTAAAAATTTGAATTGTAACGTAAAGTTTTATTACGCAGTTAACTTATTTAAGCAACAATAACTACAATGTAAAATTCTCTTCATCATTCTAGTCACGGTTGCCACAGTTGGTAGAATATTACCAAATTTGGTAACTTTTTATAGGGTTGGTAACATGGTAACTTCGTTTTTGGTTTGGTAACTTTTTTAAGGTTTGGTTGAACAAACTATAAATGCTCAGTTCCAGAACCTGCAAGAAGCTACTATTTTTTACTATAGTCCGGTCAAAATAGACATGCGTATAAGGGGGAAATAGCAAAAATTCCCACATAGCTGAATTTTGGTGGAGAGCTAGGGTTGGCCATTAGAAGCAACGTCCTAAAAGTCCCCATCGATCCCATGTGTGCAAAACCAATTATTCGGGGTCAAAGGTCATTTTTGGAGGCATTATTCAGGTTTTTTTAATTTTTCTCAAAAACGGTAATACTAAGCAAAAGCTCGCTAAAGTAAAAGTTGTACATTCAATAATTGTCTACAAGATTGGTCTTTATGATTCTTAAAAAAGACTTACCATTTTCGAGATATCTCGATCTAAAGGTCAAATAAACAAGTTAAAAAGTATCAGTCGGCTTTGCCGACACAGATATACCCTCAGCCTGTGCAAATTGAAACACTTTTTTCACAAAAAAGTTATGTATTTAGGGGGTTTCAAAATTTTGGTCGTATGAACCGACAAAATTTTGATTAGGATTAAAGTTTAAAAATTTTGCGGAAAGCAACGTCCTAAAAGTCCCCATCGATCCCATGTGTGCAAAACCAATTATTCGGGGTCAAAGGTCATTTTTGGAGGCATTATTCAGGTTTTTTTAATTTTTCTCAAAAACGGTAATACTAAGCAAAAGCTCGCTAAAGTAAAAGTTGTACATTCAATAATTGTCTACAAGATTGGTCTTTATGATTCTTAAAAAAGACTTACCATTTTCGAGATATCTCGATCTAAAGGTCAAATAAACAAGTTAAAAAGTATCAGTCGGCTTTGCCGACACAGATATACCCTCAGCCTGTGCAAATTGAAACACTTTTTTCACAAAAAAGTTATGTATTTAGGGGGTTTCAAAATTTTGGTCGTATGAACCGACAAAATTTTGATTAGGATTAAAGTTTAAAAATTTTGCGGAAAAGGTACTTAAAGGAATGGACCGACATAGACCATGGGGGTGCCATAGGGGGTTTTAACACCCTTCGGACTGTTTTCTCAAGAAGTATGGACTTGCCCCTGAAACAACTTTTACCATCGTAATTGAGGCAGCGAATGTAAGTTGCTTCAACAAAGTGATCAAAGTGATTTAATAGCAGGTCTTAAAGTGAACTTATCCATTTGTCCACTCCATATTCCATAATCCAACCTGATCTATATCTGGTAGATATTATGAGAATGTGTAAAGTATGGACCAAATCGGTCACTCCCATCAAGAGTTATCGTGCGCACAATTTTTCCGAATATTTTTGAACTTTTGTGGGGTAGGTACCTGAAGGAGTGGACCGATATGGCTTATCTACGAACTTAAACTAAGTTTGGAAACAATATTACGAAGGCCAAATTTTGGCCAGAATCGGCATTTCCGTTCGAGAATTATCTTGCGCTTCCACCCATAAACATAGTGTCATAGGGTTTGTTTTTCAACTTTCAGGCTATTTTTTCAGGAAGTATGGACTTGCCCCTGAGGAAACTTGTACCTTCGTATAGGGGACAGTGAATACAAAATGTTACTACAAAAACCAAGGCGATTCGAGAGCAGGTCCTAAACTGAACTTTTCCGAAATTGTGGGAGGTACTCGAAGGAGTTTACCGATTGAGTCCATATTGGAACCTCATCTATGTCTGGTAGAAATTTCATAATGTGCAATGTATGGACCAAATCGGTTACTTCCTTCAAGAGTTATCGCACGCACAAATTTTCCGAACATTTTCGAACTTTTGTGGGGGAGGTACCGGAAGGAGTGGACCGATATAATCCACCTTTGAACTTGAACTACGTTTGGACAAAATATTACGAAAGCCAAAATTTGGACCGAATCGGCAGATCCGTTCGAGAGTTATCATGCGCTCCAACCACTACACACGGTGTCATAGGGTTTCTTGTAACTTTCAGGCTATTTTCTGAGGAAGTATGGACTTGCGCCTAATGAAACTTACAGCGCCGTATAGAGGACAGCGAATACAACTTGAGTAAACAAAAATCAAAGCGATTCGAGACCAGGTCCTAAACTGAATTTTTTCGAAATTTTGTGTGGGAGGTACCCGAAGGAGTGGACCGATTGAGTCCATATTGGAACCTCATCTAAGTTTGGTAGAAATTACACGATGTGCAAAGTTTGGTCCATACTTTGCACATCGTGTAATTTCTCGGTTATTCCCTACAAGAGTTATCGTGCGCACATGTTTTGCGACAATTTTTGAACATTTGTGGGGGAGGTACCTGAAGGAGTGGACCTATATGGCCCATCTTCGAACTTAAATCGAATCTGGACAAAATATTTCGATACCCAAAATTTGAACCGAATCGATTGATCCGTTCGAGAGTTATTGTGCGCACCAGCCAGACAGACAGACGGACAGACAGACAGACAGACGGACGGACATTGCTAGATCTACTCAAAATTGTCTGAAACGGATATCGTACAAACATACTTGGGGTCTAAAACCATTATTTCGATGAGGCACATTTTTGGTCGTATCAAAGTGTAAATACCCTCTTTAGCCTAAAGGCTGAGGGTATAAAAATTAACCGCGTAAGTACATTATGAGGCGTACCGGTTAAAGTAACGACACTATGTGTTAGATACTTCCGTAAGCTTTCAAACGATATCTACTTTTCAGTAATCGGTTCAGTAGAACCGGGTCTAACCCGGTTTTTAAATTTGGCCTTTCGGGTCTAATAACCGGCGAACCGGATCCGCAACCGTTGAAAATTATGCATTTCCGTAATCAGCGCAACAAATCCCACCTTCGGACAAAACTTGAAAAAAATCGGAGAGTTTTCGTTGGGGTAGTTCCCGTTGGGCTTTCGATTATACATGTGAGTTAAATGGGCTATCTTTGCATAAAATGACTCTAACATTGTATAACTCTACTAAACACACTCCGATTTTGTTGGAATTTTTTTTAGAAGATAGCTATAATTTCGCTCTTCAAGAAAATATATATTTTTTGGGGGACAGACCCGATTACTTCGCTTATTTTAGGCGGTTCCTCTGAATATGTGCATTTTTCCCTTATAAGTGCATAAAAATCATGTGTTTTTTAGAACAGCTATATCTCAAGAATGGTTCCTTCTAAGAAAAAAATTATAAGGGTCAAACTTGTAGGTAATTTTTCTGTCTACAATATTTACTTTAGTCACTTTTTGATTAGATCAACCGTTTTCAAAAAATAAATCCGAAAACCTAAAAACCCTTAAATTTTGACCTTTGACCCCGAATAATTTTTTTTGCACACATGGGATCGTTGGGGACTTTTAGGACGTTGCTTCTAATGGCAAACCCTAGCTCTCCACCAAAATTCAGCTTTGTGGGAATTTTTGTTATTTCAATGTCTATTTTGACCGGACTACTACAATAATTTTTTTTCTTTATGGTATCGAAAAAATAGTAAAAATTAGTAGATTCTTGCAGTACTGGAACAGACCAATATAATTTATATAATTTTATTTAAATATTATCTATATAAATATCATCTGATCATAATGTTAAGGCATGCATACTATCAGACCATCATTGCGACCCACATAGCCGCTAAAAAATCGGATTAAAAGCTTTCTTTTGGTCCCTAAGTATTTCATGATCACCCCATAAAACTAATCGTTTTTATTCTGGTAGGAGTCCGACGTCCGTACAATTCGTGACGATTACTCCACTATTGCGGCCTACACATGGCACAATTACCAAGGTAATGGTATCACACCAAATTTCCCCAACAACATAAGGAAAATGTTGACATAACATATTCAAAATTTTACCACTTCCTGGGTAATTGTGTCATGCGCCTGCATTTTGATTAAAAATTTTAGTGGACGGACAGACATCTCAAAATCGCTTTATCTTATCGAGATATGAATTTTGGTATACTACAGGGGGTCTACGACGAATATTTGGCGGAGATACATGCATTTTCTGAAATTCTGGATCTAAAAATGTTTTGTTTGTATACCTAACAGAGACCAAATACTATATTTCAGCCATTTCGTATAGATACTGTGGCTATAACCTTAAAATGTCGAAAAACGGGAGGTACGTTCTATGGGGGTTACAGTCAAAAATATTCGATTTACAATTTTTGCAATTTTTTGTTGCCGTGGCATTTAAAAAGTGTATATAATGGATCATTGCAACCCTATACGCAAGAAAAATAAATATCTATTTTGATTTCAATATTTCATGCTAATCTAGAACAAGACACATCATCATATATATAAAAGACGATGTGTGTATGTTAGTATGTTTGTATGTTCCGTATAAACTCAAAAACGGCTGAACCGATTTTCTTGAAAATTTCAGGGAATGTGCAGGGAACACCGGTGGTGAAAATAGGCTATATGTTCTTTTGCATTTCGTAGGGAGCGGGGTACCTTCCCATGCCCTATTTTTTAAAAACGCAATTTTAACAAAATTGACGAACGTATCGGAGAGAAAATTAATTTGCGCGACAATGGTTGTTGTTTCTCAGACCCTAGGTACTGATTTCGGGCCTAAAGACCCAACCACGCCCACTTTCTTAAATAGCTTATATATCAAAAACTGCTTAACCGATTTTTTTGAAAATTTCAGAGAATCTACTGGGAGGACCCATAATGAAAATTGGTTATACATTTTGTTGAATTTCGGAGGGGGCTGGGAACCTCCCCCTTGGCCCATTTTTTTTTTGAAAACGATAAAAACGAGAAAAATAATTTGGGGACAATGGTGGTTGTGTCTCCGACCCTGTGTACTGATTTGGGACCTAAAGACCCGACCAAGCTCACTTTTTTTAAATAGCTTATAAATCAAAAACTGCTTAACCGATTTTCTTGAAAATTTCAGAGAATCTACTGGGAGGACCCGTGGTGAAAATAGTTTATACATTTTGTGGATGGTGGTTGTGTCTCCGATTCTATGTACTCATTTGTGTCGAGACCACGCCCACCTTTTAAATATCTTATACATATATCCAAAACTACTAAACCGATTTTCTTGAAAATTTTAGAGAATGGATAGGGATGACCCCTGGTGAAAATAGGCTATATATTTCGTTGAATTTCTGAGGGGGGCGGGGTACCTCCCCTTTGCCTTATTTTATTAAAACTCTGTCCTTCCAAAACTTACTAACATAGGGCTTAGAAAATAAATTTGCGAGACAACGGTAGTTGAATCTCCGACCCTATGTACTTATTAAGAGCTTATAGACCCGACCATGCCCACTTTTTTAAATATGTTATATCTCTGAAACTGCGGAGCCGATTTTCTTTAAAATTTCAGAGAATGTTTAATGATGGCCCACCATGAACACCCGTGTTGAAAATAGGCTATATATTTGTGTGAATTTCGAAGGGGACGGGGTACCTCCCCCCTCCATGCCCTCCTTATTTTAAAATCCTTTTAGCACGGCCATTTTTTAAATACGTTATATCTCCAAAACTTCTGAACCGATTTCCAGTTCATTTTCATATGATGTACAGGGAAGGCCCCTGGTGGAAATAGGCTATATACACTTTCGAACGTGTCCGTTTCCCCAACCCTGGGTACATATTTTAGCCGTAAGACCCGACCACTCCCAATTTCTGAAAAATACCGAATGTTATGCATAACGAATCTTTGGTCTTATTGGAATCAAATCTTTAGATTAGAAGGCAACATATCGATAGCTATAGCTTCATTAGGTATACATTGTAAGAAGATGCAAGGACGGCAAAATCGATCCTTAAGTTGCCACTGGACATTCTTTTGTCTGAATTGCACACATGCAATATTAAATAGAAGTTATCATCTGGAACGAATGTACGATGGCACATAAAAATTCCCAAGAAGCTTTAGAACGATTCTTGATTGATTTAAGAGCAATTCATGTTTATATTTCAGAAAAACACTGTCAGTTATACTATTTCAGCAGATGAAATAAATGCATGCCTCAAGTCGTCAGTTAACATACCGCCAAAAATTTTATATAGACACCAACATTTCTAAAGATGTTTTATTTATAGTCACTTGCAGTTCCCGACTAATATGCGACGCAAGAAAATATAATTTACTTAAGAAAATGTAACTTAAAACTGTTTCAAGGGCCAGCAACGCGGACCGGGCCAGCTAGTTTATATAAATTTTGATTAAAATTTGTTCTATTTTAGAGGATTTTCAAAACGTATTTATGTTTTTCCCATGATACAATAAGAAGGTAGCATTATCAGCCCAGCTGAAGCCCAGCTGATGGTAACATAATGTGTTAATTGCATTGAATTTATGTCAGATTTTGACATCTTATGTTACCAAAAACGGCAGTTGCTGCTACCTTCTTATTGTATCATGGTTTTTCCTGAACGACCACATTATTTAATATTTTATTTGACATACATATTTCAATAACAACAATGTTGTTTTTGTAAATTTGTTAGTTGTTGTAATTCATGCATTTACCTTATATACATATGCCTTAATCTAGAATATATCAAGCTTTTTGTAGAAAATTAACTTATGTTGAAACTGAGGTATGGGGTATTGTAACTCGCGATCAGTTTTACTATACCATAACTTTTGACCGCATTTCGGTAAAATAAACTGTTTTAGCCCGATTCACCGAGGGGTTTCTTAAAATTATAATTTGAGCGGAAGCTGTGGTCGTACTAATGTAAAAAAATCGGAAAAAATCGTTGAATTAAACGAGTTTCATTATGTTATTTTCCAATTAGTGGTTTTACAACACAATGTAGAGCTTAATGCTCAACGGAGAAGTTCAAGAGTACACTTCAGAGATGAAGTTTCTAATGTATGATTTTTTAATATAACCACTGTATCTACCTCAAACGGATGCTGACATTTTGAAACCTGAAAAATGGGGCGCGCAGCTGGATTTCTCAAAAAGCTTATTATTTGATTGTAGTACTCGCCATTTCGCATTTTTTAATGTATAACATGAGGGTGTAGCCCTCACAGGATCACAGTAATCTGCGCCCAAACACGAAATTTTTGTGCGTAAATTTTTCTCAAAAACCCATTTTTTTGGTTTAAAATTTACAAACGTCATTCGATTTCCGTGGAAACCCGCGTAAATTTAGTTTTTTTTTACGTTCTGAATCTAACAAGCCACGACGCGTAAAAATCCACCCACTAGTTCGCAGATATGATACCCCTCAAATTTCGAAAATTTGCAAAAAAATATTTTGAAAATATCGCATATTAAAATGCGTTTTGGAAGTGTCAGTTCTACCTAAATAAATAGACCGATACGCGTGTTTAAACTGTGCGAAAACAGATATTTAAAAACTCTCGTAAATCCAGAGATATAATAGATTTTTTCTAAAAATTGAGTGCGATGCTACATCCACGGTTCTTGATGGATCGCATTGAAACGGCATAGAATGATGTATTTTTTAATGGTGATTATTGAAATCGGATGCGCATAAAATGTAAATGAACTTCGCGGAAATTATGACCATTTTACAGTATTTTGCACCCTAATATGCAGCAGATGCTACATCGTGGCCGCCAAATAGAATTTCACAAACTGTACACCAAATAAAAGGGATAGATTCGCTGTGTTTGAAAATCGGATGCGCATCATGTCATTTTCACTATTACGCGGTTTATATGCGTTTCAAATGTTGTAATATTCAATATAACATTATTTTAATGTTATGCCATAATTGGAATTCCTTGTGATTTAATATAATGTTCTAAAAATATTCGCCAATAGGAAAACTATAAGCGAAATTTGGACGAAAATGACGAAGAACTCAAACATTTTTTCTCCAACCTTTCCTATAAAACCATAAAAATATAAAATTAGAATAATATGATTTTAATTTGTTTCTAACATTTTCTTCGTATTTTTGCAAATAACATGAATACTATAGCTCCAACCTTCACAACTTAGGTTTCATTTTATTCCTCAAAATGTCTGGATGCTGTTATAATTTTTTTTTTATATTTTTCGTAATTATGAGCGCTATTGTTTCAAAAATATGTTTGTAAATACGTGAAATTATTTAACAAGTTTGATTTTTGGCGAATCCATTTAGACTTTGCGATTATTTTTTGCATCATCGCAAAGGTTACGAATTCAGTTAACGATAATAGGATATAACAGCTAACTATATTAAGCCGCGATTTTTTTAGAATTTCTTCTAATTATCATAATTAAAAAGGTCATATCTTTTGCGCGCAACGATCAAAGTTAGTAACGAAAACAGATTTGGAATGCAGATTTTTTTCCTAATCTATGTACCAAAAATCACTGATGTAGTATCAAAATTTTTTTTTTATTTTTTTGAAATGGAAAAGACAATTTTAGACATTTTTCCTGATATACAGTTTACAGGGTTTCCGATGCATAGTTCGATGTGTAGCAAACGAAATGGCAAATTTAAAAAGTTGACAACACTGGTTGAAACAACACGTATTTTTGTCTGTCGTCAAACGCTCTTCGATATTTTATTAAAAACAGCAGTTAAAAGCGCTCAAATTACTCAATAAACATAATAATTATCTCACTTAAAGATATTGTGTTCAAAGTAAATTGGTAAAATGCCTAAATCAACCAAACGTCGCAGTCTTGCAATTAAAAAGAAAAATCGGTGTGATCATTGTAAGAAAGAGATCAAAGAAGAATCGGATAATTACATACAATGTGACAAATGTGCCAAAATCTACCACTTTCAATGTTCTGGATTGAGCAAAAGAGAATTTGAATTGTTGGTTGATAATGAAGACGAATTGTTTAACTGTCAACAGTGCGATGCTGGAAATGATGATTTAAAGAGAGAGCTGTTTACAATAAAAAGAGAATTAAAGAAATTAGACAAATTGGAGAAGTTGGATCAGCTGACTCAGTCAATAGAGTTTATGTCTGAGAAATTTGATGTTGTCATGAAGGATGTAGAAACAAATAAAAAGAAAATAGCAGAAGTGCAAAAAGAAAACAAAAAGTTGAAAACAGAGATTAAATCGCTAAAATCGTCTGTTAAATTCTTAAATGATGAACGAGTACGCAATGATTGTATTATTTATGGATTGAAAGTGGAAGATAATGTAAATGCGATTGATGCGGTAGTTAAATTATCTGAAAGTGCAGGAGTGAAGATTGATGAAAACAATGTTGAAGATGCTTATTTTGTTGGAAAAGACAACACTAATTCAAAGCCAATAGTTGTGAAATTCACTTCTAAAACTGAGAAGCAAAAACTCATGAGCATTAAAAAGAATCTGAAAGATAATGAAAACACCAAAAAAGTATACGTCAATGACTTCTTAAGCAAAGAAACTATGATTTTATTTGCTCATGCTAAAACGTTAAAAACCATTGGTTACAAATACGTTTATGTTAGAAATGGAACTGTTCTATGCAAGAAATCTGATATTTCTCGACATCGCACTATTAAAAGTATGGAAGAAGTTGATCAAATTCTGCTTGAAGCAACTACAAATAAGCACTGGGAAAGGAGGTCGATGGTTCAAGATAGGAAGCTTATACTTCCGAGTGAGGATGAAGACGCTGATGAAGTTACTGAAGAAGGTGAAGAAGAAGAAGATGGCTACATGTCTCCCAATTAACTCCACAATACTTTGTTTTTTGGTTGTTTAAAACCCCATTTTTTCTAATAAATGATAAAACATCAATATTATAAACAATTTTCTAAGTTTATTAATAATCATAATAAGTCAATTTCAAAATATTTACACATACTAAGTATTAATGTGAGAAGCATTTCGTCAATTGATAAGTTCAACAAATTTAAAACCTATTTGGCCAAGTTTTTAAAACTTCCTGATATAATTTGTGTGCAGGAAACATGGTTTCAAAATGACATAACCCAATTGTATACAATACCAGGGTATGAAAGTGTACACTGTTGTAGAAATGATGGTTACGGAGGTACTTCGTTGTATGTAAAATGCCAAATTGAATTTTCGATAGAAACATGCGTGAGTCAATGTTATGTAGAAATGATAAACATAAAATTGAAAAACCATAAAATCAACAATAAACCACTTAATCTTATAACTTTTTACAGATCTCAGAAATGTACCGAAGTTTTGTTTTTGAATATGATGGATATTATTTTAAACAATAATGCTCAAGGACCTCTGATTGTATGTGGCGATTCAAATATTGATATATTTAACAACATACACAATCAAGATCTATTGACTTTGTTTCTTAATTATGATTGTAGAAGTGCCCATCAGTTAATAACACGACCAGAAAGTAAAACCTGCATTGATCACATTTTTAGCAATATTTCTGATAGCATTTCCATTGATTCAGTTGAAAACTCTATTTCGGATCATAATTTATTGTCTTGTAAAGTAGAACTGCTGAGCAAAACTACAAACATTTTAGAGTACAAAAAAGACGTTTGTAACTTTTCAACACTGAAGTCATTATTGCGTCGCTATTTACCGTTACCATCTGAATCAATACCATATACTGCCACAGGTTTAACAAAACATGTAGTGGAATGTATTAACTATGCAACTAACCAGGCAACAGTGACCGCAACATACAAAAAAGATTGTAGATTTATGTTGACCCCATGGATAAATAATGACCTTCAAGGACTAATTCTGAAAAAGGAGAAATTACTGAAATTTAGACGCAAGTTCAAAAATAAACCTGAAATTAATGATAGTCTGAAAAGAATTAGTAAAGTTATAAGCTTGGCCAATAAGCAATGTAGGAATAGCTATTATGAAGAAAGTCTGAGAAAAATTGGAAATGACACAAAAAAGACGTGGAATTTTATTAATAAAACCCTAGGAAGAACTAAAGAAAATGCTGTCATTCTCACAGATAATGAGGAAAATCGTGTCGAAAGTAAGGAACAAATAGCCAATTTGCTTAATAATTATTTTGTATCCTCTATCAATGAGTTAAAAAGCCAGCTGAATAATGGGCCCAATGAAACTTATAATTTTTTTAATACAATGCCTCACACTAATAGTGTTTTTGAAATGGATAATATAGATTTACCGGAAATAATAAATATTACGAAAAGCTTAAAAGTAAATAAATGTGCTGGTAGTGATAATATCTTGCCGCTAACTCTAAATAAATGTTGCGATGTTGTCGCCCCATGCTTGGTTGAAATTTTTAACAAAATGTTAATTTTCTCTGATTACCCGGATCAGCTTAAAATACACAAAATTATACCTATACCAAAACAAATAAACGCTACCAAAGAAGATAAATATAGACCAATATCCGTTCTATCTTCTATAGATAAAATTTTTGAAAAAGTGATTTATGATAAACTTTCAAAATATTTTGAAACCAATAATATGTGTTATCGTAACCAGTTTGGGTTTAGAAAAGGGTCCAGTACATCTGTTGCAATCCTGAATGTATTAAAGGGTGTATGTAAAGGTCTTGATGACGGATATAGTGGTGTTGCTGGTGTATTTTATGATATGACTAAGGCATTTGATTTGGTTGATCATGAAATTATGTTAAAAAAATTGCAACATTATGGCGTTCGTGGACCAGAATTGTCACTCATTCAAAGCTACTTTTCTAACAGGAAACAATTCGTGCAGATCAATGAATGCAAAAGCACTTTGGATTCTGTAAAGTATGGAGTGCCCCAAGGGAGTGGTTTGGGACCGTTGTTGTTTTCAATTTATATTAATGATTTGCAGAATCTAGGATTAGCCGGTCAACTATATATGTTTGCAGATGATATTTGCCTTCTTTATCCATACAAGTATGACTTGGTTCTTAAAACTGTTATTGAAAGGGATGCTTCATTTTTATTTGAATATTCGAGATTGAATGGTCTAAAACTTAATCCGTCGAAAACTAAAATGGTCAGGTTTAGATGTCGCCCAGTAACTTTTGATTTCAGTGTTTTTATTGATGGTAACTCTATTGTAGAAAGTGAATCAGTAAAATACTTAGGAGTAACTCTGCAAAATAATTTATTGTGGGATTTACATATCAATGAATTAAAAAAGAAAATAGCTCCTGCGATTGGATTGTTATACAAATTGAAAAGAAAATTGGATGAGAAAACGAAATACCTCATTTTCAACTCGCTTATACATTCTCATATAAACTATATGACTATTGTTTACGGATTCAATTCCAATAGTTCAGCTTTCAAATCTCTTCAAACAATGCAAAACAGAGCATTGAAAATAATTCATTATTTATCGCAAAATTTCCCCACGAATGTATTATATCGGAGTATTGCTCAAAATGTTCAGCCAATTAAAAACTTATATGAATATCAAACTCTTCTGTTTGTGTATAAATCAGTTAACAGAATTGGGTATTGTACAATTGATTTCAGACAGAATCAAAACAATTTTGCTACAAGAAATCGAACTGATCTATGGGTACCAAGATGTAGATTCGAAAAAACAAAGCAACGAATAGATTATGTTGGTGGCATAAAATACAACGAACTACCCCCTTCCATTAAAAATATAGACCGGATTTCATTATTTAAACAACAATGTAAAATGTATTTAAAAAACAAGTATGATAACTAATTTATGTATGTACTATTATGTATCATAAATAATTATAATTTCATATATTATAAACAATTACAATTATGAAGAGCAAAATGAAAAATAGAATCAATAATTATTTGAATTTTGTACAGTTACGTGAAGTTGTCAATAGCCTCTACAATGCCTTTTATGGCGCTGAGGCAATAAATATATGTAACAATGAACTTTGTCAAAATAAAGAAAAATAAAAAAAAAAAAAAAAAAAAATTTGTTGGCAACTTTTTGGCAACATTTTCGGAAAATTTTGTACCCAGTGATTCTAGTTCTTTTCCTTTCATAAATGTGCTTTTGTTTGTTTGCCATAATCATGTAATCATCGTTTAGTTTGCTACTTCTTGTATTTCATGCATTTGTTTGTTGTTGTAATTACGTCATTAGTGTGCTTGTATTGATCTTTGCCCATGTATGTGAGTATGCCCTGCCAAAATTTTTTCAATTTTTGGAAGATTGTTCGCTTAGATTAATCTTCTGTGATTCCCCACGGCGATCATTGGGTGATTGTTTACATTTTTTCCTTACATTTTTCAAATGATCGCCGTTGGGAATCACAGAAGACTCTTCGGGTTGTTCGCTTAGTGCGAATGTGCGTCGGTGTGTTCGTTGCACAGATTCGAGGTGTTGCCAGACGTTCTGGATAATTTCCGAACAGGGAGATTTTGGGATAAATACAGGTGGAGTCAGCAACGGCGAGTTAGTTGTGTTTTAAGCGTTGAACTGAACAGATCGGTTAAAGAATAGCTGCGTGATAACTAGAGACAAGCTGTGTGCTTAGTAATTAAAGTCGGTTCCGAATAATTGTAATAACGTAAATAAAGCATTGTAGAAACGTAATCTAAAATGAACCCTGTTTTATTTGGTACAAATCGTACTGGGGAATAAAACAACGTCTACATGGACATTAGTTAAATCTAATTCCGTAACAATATAATTAGAAGTATACGTTTTGAATAGGCATATATTAGATTTAAATAGGTATATTTTATAGTTTTTAGTTCCTTATTCAGTAGTCAAATGTAGAGAATTTGGTTTTAATTTCATCACACAACTTACTTTTATTTTACTTTATTTTATTTCGCTGTCTGTCCGAATTGAACCCACGAACCCTATGATTTCTAGCCAAAGACACTAAACACTATGCCACGCACACAATATTAAGGGTTGCTTAAGAACTTAAATGTGCAGTGCACATGTGCACCATGAACTGTTATTTTTTAATTAAAAAAAAAAAAAACTCGCGTGCCGACGGTGAGCGTTGAACACACAACCCTAGGATTTATAGCTCATTAAGACTAGCCATAAATCCTCGACTGGATTTAATAAATCCAGTACAAATCTCATTGCATTTAGATATACATTTTGGATGATTTAAATGGCAGTCAGCTGATTTTTGTTCATAGCACAATTACCAAGGTAGATGCATAAGCCCATCTGATCGAATTTGAAACGTCAGAAGAATTTTTTTGTAAATTGAATTCGTCTCAAAAAACATACGTCAAATTACAAATTTATTGTTTAATAAATGCTAACTAATGAGCAAATAACGAATTATTTGATCGCAGTTTGCCCATCTAAAAAAAATAAACGAATTATTTTATCGTTAAGACATCGTAAATATTAGTCTTGGTTGATTAAAATCAACTTTGTACATCAAAACAAAATTAATTTTTCCGCCTTATTTACAAATTTTTACATTTTAAATTATTTTTAGTGTAGCAATTGACCGATGCATCTACCTTGTTTCTTGTGCCAGCTTGCAACTTTTTGTATTTTCTAGCAACATGTTGCAAAAATCAGAGTTGTATACGCGGATTTATGCCAGATTTAAAACAAATCCACTCAATAGAAGGATTTATTTTTGTATGGGAAATCTGGTAGATTTTGGCTGGATTTAGCAAATAAAACCTGATAATGTGCTAAATCCGGCTAATGAAGTCAAATCTAAATGGGCTTTTATAGTCGGACACACACTCACCGTGCCACCGTCGTCATTACTTAGTGAGGAGTAAAGTAAGTAGGTTTACCTTGTAAATTTTTTTTAGGAAGTAACCCATTACTTTTCAGATTACTTGTTATGCGAAAAGAAGCTTGTTTACATTACTTTGTAAAGGGTTACGTAATGACTACCGGATCCAAATTTTTGCTGGGTGATGACATGGTTTTAGTTTAATGCCCTAAAATATGTAATTTTATAATATCGATCTGGTTGTACGCATACAACCACTTAATGCAGAATTGGGAAATGTTCACTCCTCGGCGAAAAGTAATGGATTATTCTTATACCCAAACATTACGAATAATAACCAAAATGAAGACCACCCAATTGCACTATGACATCACTTAGAAAAACCACACAATAACGTGGTAGTAGTAAAAGATATCAAAAACTTTGGAATTGTCTTTAACATAGCAAAACCACTCACATATTTCTGCTGGAAAAGCATTTGGAATGTCCATATCTACACTGGAGGGTGGATGTTGAGATGCAAAGGGTACCATATGCCTCACCTCTCTCTCCTTCAACCTGATAATTGCCGCAAGGAAAATTGCGTAATGAAGATATGGACAATGCTAAAAAATATAGTTTCAAATAGGTTTCTGCATGGAATTTTTTATATTTAAAAAAGGATAAACGTTATTTTAGTCAATAATATTCAAAAGTTCATTCATTCCTCATGGTGCTTTTGAACCAACTTTAAACCTGGGAAGTCTTTGTCAAAGACAAAGTTCACAGTTTTATGTTTTTTTAGATTCTCACGATTTTGCTTGGAAACCACAAGTCCTATCCTATCTTTATTTCATTTATGTATTCGGTTTTAGCAATTACAATTTAAAAAAGTATTAGTTTCTATGATTTAATCATTTATAAAATATGAACGATTTTATGTAAAATTCAATATTTTCTTAAGGCCTCGACATGAGATTCTTGCTGAAGTCATATCTAATAAAAGACTAATGACCAAGTTCGACCTAATAAAAAGATTTCAGAATCACATTTGAATTAGGTCGAACTTGGTCTTTAGTCATTTACCAGATATGACTAAAGCAAGAATGCCATGCTTCTTATAAGTCGAGGCCATTAGTCTTACCCCCTGTTTTTGTACTACTTTTTGTTCGTTCGTCTATATTCGTAATAATTTTACAGACCTAATTTTTCGCAGACCAGTTCCATATATAGTTAAGAATTCCTCATTTAAAAATCATGGCTCTACATTTGCGCTAAGGCGAGTAAATCGATCTACAAAATTTGACAATTCGTGTACACAGAAAAAAAGGAATCTCTAACATATGTCCCAGACATATTTTGCTGCAAACATATATATGTTTGGGTGCAAAAAAATTATATGTTTGCATGCAAACAAATTATATGTTTGGGGGCAAACAAATTATATGTTTGGATGCAAACAAATTATATGTTTGGGTGCAAACAAATACAAACCTAAAAGCCACAAAAAACGAACAAATGCAGCAGTGGGCGCTTTCTGAGAGCAAGGGAGCGTAAATGTCAGTGTGAAACACATTAAAATGTATGCTCACTTGCTCTCAGCAAGCGCTCACTGGCTATCTCTAACATATACACACATTTATAAATGGTGGAGTTTTCTTGAAAGGCATAGAAAAAAAAGCAAAGGCACAACAGACACATAGGTACATAAAAAATTCCAAAGAAAGACAAAACAGACTTTAATAAAAGAAAAAACTTAATAAAATAACTTATAAAAGTCGCACTTTTAAAAAGAAGAAATTATATAGAAACATCGTTGAACGCTTCTCTTTTGTGAAATAAAACACATTTTCTTCAAAGTTGAAATCATCAGCGGGAAATTGGCATCTGGAATCAAATGATTATACAATATAATAAATAGGTACATCCATATTTCAAATATACATATGTATGATGTAATTTCCAATATTAAAAGGGCTCCGCGAAAAATGGCCCCAATGCAAAATTGCCCCAAAGCAAATGTGCAAAATGACCCCAAAAAATTGTGTACATTACAACAACACGCAATTTGGGGAAATTTTTCACAAATTTTTGGGGTAGTTTTGCACCAAAAAATTGGGGTATAATTGCATTTCAATATAAATGAAATATGACCCCAAACATTAAAAATGCAAAAAAGCCCCAAAATTATTTTCTGTCGATGTTTGGGGCCTTTTGCGTTTCTGAGATTATTTCAAAAATGAAAATTAAATTTTACTAAATTTGTTTTATATAATAGTACAATAGCAATTTACGTGTTACTCCGTTGCAAAATAATCAACTTTTCAAACCATTCATTCTTAGATGTTCTGTACGAAGTGTGAATTTTTAATTAAGAAAGGAAAGAAAAACTATAGAGTGCGTACTGGAGAGCATTAGATGTTAGTATGTTTATAAAATAACTGAAATATAATAAAAAAACAGCTATTATGAACTGTTTGAAATCGATATTTATTTGTAATAATTGTGAAGAAGCATTGGTAAGGCTGTTTTAAAAATCGCGCGGTTTCTAAAACAGTATCACCAATGCTCATTCACAAGTATTTCAAATAAATATCGACTTCAAACAATTTCACCAATGCTCCTTCGATTTCAATCTTGTGAATGAGCATTGGTGAGATTTTTAAAACAATCTCACCAATGCTCCTTCACAAGTATTACAAAGAAAAATCGATTTTAAACAGTTCATAATATTTGTTTTATTTTGTTTTAAAAATTTATTTCAAACTTGTGAATGAGCATTGGTGAGATTGTTTAAAAAATCGCGCGATTTTTAAAACAATCTCACCAATGCTCCTTCACAAGTATTACAACGAAAAATCGATTTTAAACAGTTCATAATATTTGTTTTATTTTGTTTTAAAAATTTA
Organism: Musca autumnalis; assembly: GCF_047663935.1. Classification (NCBI taxonomy): domain Eukaryota; kingdom Metazoa; phylum Arthropoda; class Insecta; order Diptera; family Muscidae; genus Musca; species Musca autumnalis. The sequence goes on from NW_027411767.1 coordinate 64,364, forward strand.
TTTCAAACTTGTGAATGAGCATTGGTGAGATTGTTTAAAAAATCGCGCGATTTTTAAAACAATCTCACCAATGCTCCTTCACAAGTATTACAACGAAAAATCGATTTCAAACAGTTCATAATATTTGTTTTTTGTTTTAAAAATTGATTTCAAATTTGTGAATGAGCATTGGCGAGATTGTTTTAAAAATCGCGCGATTTTTTAAACAATCTCACCAATGCACATTCACAAGTTTGAAATGGACTTTTTTTGTAATACTTTTGAAGTAGCACTGGTGAGAATGTTTAAAAAATCGCGCGATTTTTAAAACAATCTCGCCAATGCTCATTCACAAGTTTGAAATCAATTTTTAAAACAAAAATTTTTAAAACAATTTCACCAATGCTCCTTCACAAGTATTACAAATAAAAATCGAGTTCAAATAGTGTATAAAATTTGTTTTAGGTGAAATAACTATGAAACTTTTTAATTTTCCCTACCCAGCAAAATTTATTTGAAGTTGTTCCTTGTGAAGTAGTGATTGAATAGCTTTTTTTGAAGCAGTCCACGCAGAGTCATGAAAAATGCAGTCCGTTCTTCACATTTTGACAATGTCCGATTTGAATCCATTTCATAAATTTTTCACATTTTAGAAATTTCAAAATTTTGCAAAAAAAAAAAAAATAAAAAAGACAAAGAACATAATTTGTTTCTTGTTATTTATAATAATATGTTTGCATCCATAAAAAGTAATTTGTATACAAAAAATAATAAAAGTGATTTCGAACTACATCTTTGTTTGTAGCCAAAGAAGTAGTTGAATCATATGTTGTTGTGATTTATTCACTACAAAGAACTAATGCAAAATGTGTGCTTAAGAAGTAAATTAGACAGTATCCTCACTGCACCATGCCCTTGTAAAAATCATGACTTCTTTCACGTAAAAAGATGTAGTCCGAAATCCTTGCACTCATGATTTAACTACTTCTTTGGCTACAAACATTTTGCTGGGTAGTGGCTTCTTCGATTTATTAATCATACAATCTTTCCCCCGCTTGATTTTTTTATATTAAAATAGATTCTAGTTTGCCAGTTACTTACAAGTTACTTCATTTGTATATGTTTTAATTGTTCGACATATTTAGATTTCGAGATTTTTATTATAAAGGACAATTGTTAAATTATTGTGATGCTTTCTTGCAAACACTTAAAGTGTTGTTTAACATTGGCTAAATCGAAACATTTTCTTTGTCTTACTGCATAGTAAACGATACTATGGTGTGTTGTTTTTATCTTACCAATAAAAATTATAAAATTTATAGGGCGAAATTGCATTTTTTATTTTGGGGTAAAACTTCATTAGGCAAAATTACCCCAAATTTTTCATTTTATTTTTGTTGGGGCAATATTGCATTATTTTGGGGCGAAATTGTTTGAGGTATATCGGGGTCAAAATCCATTATAAAGTTTCACCCCAAATTTGGGACCATTTTTCACAATGCCTTTTGGGGCCATATTTCCTGGGGCCATTTTTCGCGGAGCCTATTAAATGCGATTTCTTTCTTGTCCAATAAAATATTTCCATTCACCATTTTATTCAATTATAAAATGTGTTGGGCATTGTATTTACTGAAAAGAACAATATCTCTAAGAAAAGAAAAAACACTGATTTACTCACTCACTTTACCGTCTTTACTCAACGATTGTCTCTTGAACACTGAAGAAAAGCGACCATCATAATTAATACCATTTTTTTCTTTTCCTCTTCGCTTGCTAAGGCCATGTTTATATTATAGCCTTTTGCAGGGTTAACCTTCTTGATGAGAATTTATTTGAAATATGAGCAATGGAATTGACATTTGAAACCCAGTGGGTTTGTTAAATCCGGTTATATATAAACGTACTATAAGTTGGTTAACAACAACAATGCACGAAACATACGTGTTTTACGCATACACATCACAAAACTTCCGTGTCTCCTATTACACCATGCACACAGCTCTTTATTATAAACCAGCATTCCGCAGCTGCGAGAACTCTGTTGTTACTCTCTTTGACAAAAATCCTCTCCACCCATAAAACGTATGTTCTAACATAACAAATATGTTGGTACCCAAACATGTACAATTGACATATGTTACAAAATGTTGCAAACATATATTTGTTTGCAATCATTCAATCATTTTCATTTCACGTTTTCATAGAAACAGAATTGAGCCCCAGGACACAAAATTCGAATATGTGGATGTAAAGCTTTTGCATGGGTCCAAAAGCTAGAATGCAGAAGAATTTGACCCACCTTATAAATATATGAAATTTTACGGCGGTCGGTTAAGATTAACCCGTTAATCTGTATGGGGACTAGGACGCATTTTCACGAATATTCTCTGGCTAAAAAACGAAAAGAATTGCTGACAGTTTTACAAAATCAAGTGACGCGATCCACTTCTACAAGGTACGCAAGAAGATAGTATTGATTGATTGAAAGGGGTTTAAGAACACGATCTAGTTTTCAATGACCACTAGGAAGTCGAAAAATAAGCTAAAACAAGTAAGAAAAGCGTTAAGTTCGGTCGGGCCGAACTTTTTATACCCTCCACCACAAATTTCAGCCATTTCGGTGGATTAGTGTGGCCACAACCTTCAAAATACCAAAATTCGGAAGGTACCGTTCTATGGGGGCTATATGATGGCTTGGACCTACACTTACAAATTTCTGGGGGAAAGTTTAATACGCCAAAAGAAGACTAAATAACAAATTTCAGCCATCTCGGTGCGATAATGAGGCTAAAACCTTCAAAATATCGAAAATCGGGAGATATCGTATTATGGGGGCTATATCAACACGTGGGCCTATATAAACATTTTATGGTAGAACTGTTTCTTAGCCTCTGGAAACACAAAATACAAAGTTACAACCGATTCTTTGGTCAACTGGGTCTAATACATTCAAAATATATTAAAATGACGCGTAATTTATAAGGGGCCTTATGTGGGGGCTATACCAAAACGTGAACCTATATAACCCAACTTTGGTAGGAATGTTTTCTGGCCTCTGAAGACACAAAATACCAAATTACAACCAATTCTGTGGTCAAATGGGTCTAATACATTCGAAATATATTAAAATGACGCGTACTTTATATGGGTCCTTATATGGGGGCTATACCAAAACGTGGACCTATATAACCCAACTTTGGTAGGATAATTTTTTTGGCCTCTGAAGACACAAAGTACCAAATTACAACCAATTCGGTGGTAAAATGGGCCAAATATCTTAAAAATTCCTTAAAACGACGACGCGTCACGCGTCATTTTGTATGGGGGCTATACGAAAGCGTGGACCTACATAGCCCGCTTTCAATACCAAAAGTCCTACGTAAATATAACATATTTTCCCAAAATTTCATCAACCTACGTCAATCCGTTCGGACGCTAGAGTGATTTCCACAGACGGACAGACGGACAGACAGACAGACGGACAGACGGACGGACATGGCTATATCAATGTAGAATTGCACGCTGATCAAGAATATATATACGTTGTGGGGTCTACAATGGTTATTTCGAGTAGTTACAAACGTAGTGACAAACTTAATATACCCCCATCCTATGGTGGAGGGTATAAAAATTGGAACAGTTGAGGTGACATTTTTTGGGATAATAGTGCAATTACAAAATATACCACATCCCGCAAGCAAGCAGTGCTAAATTTACATTTGGAAGAAATAAGCAAGAAATAGAGAGTATTGAATATATTCCAGCAATAATACCGGGCTAGCATAGATTTCAAGTTCTCGTTTGACTTCATCTTTACTTTTGTTTGACATTTGGATCATTATTTCCAAACATGTTAAACCACTTGTATGTCATTATGACAAAAGGGTCTAAGCAAACGAAATACATATAGCAATAATATAAAATTAACCAAGCACACAGATATTATTGGTCAAACAGTTTTTAAAAAGCCGAATAACCTCTAAAATATAAACAATTCCAATTTTAACACTTAAAATCTTCTACACAGAAATGCTTTTTGGAAAACAAACACAATGAACTCACAAGACGTTAATATCGAAAACAATTCCTGAAACCCGCATTTCCACGAATGTATTGTACGAAAGCACACATACTTTATAGGTTTGGTGTATTAATTTCAGTCAATGAGTACAATAACGAGTTAACGCATTAACGCAAAAAAAAAAATATATTTGTATTACAAGTTTGCTTCTAAATACTTTGAATCTGTAGGTACCGTAATGTGGGGATATACAAAATCATTGGTATACATATACCAAAAACTTTTAGTAAGAAAAATTCTGTAGTGCAATTTACTAACTCATTTTTGAGTTACCGACAAAAATCGGTAAAATAATAAATGAAAACATTCAAAGAAAAATTGGCAGCACTCTATCGGTAGAACTTTACGACTACTTTTTATTGGTCTATAACTTAAGGAAAATATATTATAATTTATACTAATAACTTTACTGAGTTTTGTCGGTAATTAAAAAAATGAGTTACAGAATCGCACTACTGATTCACAGAGAACTTGAACTACAAAGTTACGTCAAACTAAATTAGGAAGACCTTTGTAAAAAGGATTGAGAGTTATCTTGTACTCTAGCATTTTCTCCAACAAAATTCTCAACACTAAGTTGGTTAAAGAATTAAGAATTGATTGCTTCAAACTATTTTGAACATTGTATTTAAGTTATTGTTTGCTAGGACATCTACTTATGTATTTATACCCTATACCACAATGTGGAAAAGGGTATAATAAGTTTGTTTTCCCAAAAATTCATGTAACGCCGCGAAATATTCGTCGTAGACCCCTCATGTGGTATACCAAACTTCATATCTCGACGAGATAAAGCGATTTAGCGATGTGTGTCCGTCCGTCCGTCCGTCTGTCCGTCCATTAAAAATTGTAATCAAGCTAGAGGCCGCAATTATGGACCGATTGTCACGAAATTTAGTATGGAGGTCGGGTTTGGACCAGAATAGAACTGATTAGTTTTTGGCGATGATCGTGAAATGTTAAAGGGATGAAATGGACCAAAAACAAAATTTTTGCTCGATTTTGTAGCCGCTCTGTAGGTCGCAATAATAGTCCAATCGGCGCGAAATTTTAAACGTAGTTTTGGTTTGAGATGAAGAAGTAGCGTGCAAGTCAACGGTATGATCGGATAATATTTAGCGGGTTAAATTGATCAAAACTTTTGTGTGAAAATTGGTAAAATTTCTAATGCACATCTTATAACAGCTAGCCCGGAAAGCTAGTGCACAGGGATAGTGGTATAGGGTATCACATGGTCGGCCCCGTCCGACTATAGTCTGTTCTTACTTGTTTTAAAATAGTTTTATGGTTGAGGGGCCAAGATAACTAATTTCAGAATGTTCAATTACATTCGTATGTAGAATTTTTTTAATGAATTACATTTTATTTGTAATAGAAATTTGTATACGCTCAGGATTGGATTTGTAAACTGTGTAATATTTTATATGGTCTTACAGGCCTTTTATTACATGAATGGAAAAAAATAAATAAAGTAGGTGGTTGCATTGATAATTTAGGTTCATTTTTTGCTATATGATATCCATTAGGTAGATGGACTGCTTTAGGTGCCTACGAAAAAATTCCACATGGCGGAATAATATTAAGTATGTATGTCTTTCGGTAAGAGAAATTTTTGGATTATTTTATGAAACCAAGTAGCAAACTACATAATACAGAATTGTTTTAGAATCTATATATAGTAGCGTATAAACGTATAAACTCACAAAACCTTTGAACACAACGGCCTGCTTGTACTACATATTACCACAAAATCCTCAACACTAACGTCTGCATGAACCGCAAAAGAATATATTTGTTTTTTTTTGCATGTATGGAAGCCGCCGTGGGGCAGTGGCAAATCCCCTAAGTGCAATGCTTACATTTCCTGATTATTTCAGCTGTGAAAAACTCATGCGGACTCGGTGATAAAAAGCAGGTCACATATCATTGAGCTAATATGAATTTTAATATTTCGGAAAAATATCTTTGCGATGATGCAAAAATACTCCTGAAATGTCTCAAGGGATTATTACAAAATTGAACGTGTTTGCAAACATATTTTTGGGAATAATAGCGCTCATGCTTACTTAAAAGTGTATAAAAATATTACAACAGCATCCAAACATTGTGAGAAATAATATCTAAATAAATATTAAATATATTGGGATGCAACCGTAGTTCGCCTCCTAGTGGTGCATCCTGGGTAACGCTAAATGAACTACAGCGAATGGGAGCCCTTCGTAACCAAAAACTAATATAGGTAAAATCACAAATTATCACATCAACAAAAAATATACACTCATTTCCGGTTCCCAGGAGAAAACACTCATAAACAGAAAACGTTACTCAAGCAAAATAAAGAAAAACAACAAAAAAGCAAAAAATGGTAAAATCAACTAAAGAAATAGTATCACAGGTCTGTGTGTACCAACTCAATATCGATGGAATAAGCAAATCTAAGTCTGACTATCTGTCCAGGTTATTGACAGATGAAAAAGTTGGTCAAAATTATGTAACTTTTGAACTTCTTCTTTTTGATGACCTGTCATTTGCTGTTGCTTTTATTTCACTCCATGATTTTGCGGTGTATCTAACTCCTTCACATGACTTCTTTTCCAGTAGATTTTAGGCCTCCCTTTTTCGAACCGAGTAATCAAAGTTGGGATGACTACATTCGTTATCGAGTTATAGAACATAAATTTGCGAGTAATTTCTCATAGCTAAATTGCCTATCGTAAACAATCAAAATTAAAGACTTCTTATTGTTTTTGTTTAAAATGTAAAAATATTTATTTGTTAGTAAATACATGTCAGCATTTTTTACACAAAACAACAAGAGAAATTGGGAAAAGTCCTTTGCAGTCGTTTGAAAAATAGTAATAATTAAAATAAATAAACAAATATATGCACTCTTTAGACAAAATTTACAGTTTGCCCTCGTTAACAACCAAGTTAAAGAAAGTAAGCATTTCTGTAAAAAATGATTAAATATTAGGTTTGTCTGGTTACCCTAAAATTTGTAACAATTTGTACCAATTGTTGCTGAAAGTCGTCTGTTAACACAAAACTCCGGCATCAGAGAGCGATTTTTTTATCGTCTTCTACCATTATTTATTTATATATTTATTCGGTTTTGTTACTCCTGCACAACAAGATAAGAATCTTATAAGTTATAGTTACAGGATTATTTGGCGAACTATAAATCCTTCTTAAGCTAAACAAGTTACAATTACAAAAAAAAAAACAAATGATCAAAAGTATAAAAAATACGAAAATATACGAAAAATACAAAAAAAGTTTGGAATGTAAATGGTGTAGAGTGCTTTGCAGATTATAAATAATTTTTGAAAAAAATATGATTACAATAGTTAAAATGAATACAAATTATTCAGAAAAAAAAATTTTAAGTTCGATTTTGAAGGCTGATACGTTGTTGATGCTTTGTATTTGATTTGGCAGCGAATTCCAAAGACGAATAGCACCAATGAAAAATTGCCATTCTGATACCAGACTTCGCCGTCTCAATGGTACAATTTTCCTACCTCTATTGGATCTGGCAAATTACATTCTGTCAAAAAGGTGTTTTGGTTTTTGTTCATATTAAGGAAAGAATTGAAACTCATACCGTAAAGGCAATTAGTAAATAGAGAATCTTCCGATACCGGAAACATAACGTATGATGCTATTATATGCCACATTTAGTTTTCGTTTGCTCCTAGCGTCAGAGTTAGCAAACAGCTCGCAGCCATATGTAAGTCCGGGTATCAAAAATGTTTTCGCCAAAAGTGCTCGTACATATGTGCTGTGGAGTGCATGAGTGAGTTAACCACAAGGCACGTAACTTGGCATATGTTTGTCCAACCGCGACATTTACGTGATTATCCCTTCTAAGAGAGGAATTACTCCTAAATTTTTGGCATGTGAAACCACATCAATTTTCTCTTGATTTAGTATTATTTCTACATTTTCAATGAAAACTTTTTTATTTTTGTGTATAACAAGACATTTGGACTTATTAGGATTTAAGAGGAGACCATTAGCTTTGGCCCACTTGCAGATATTGCCAAGGTCTTCATTTAATTTGCGAATACACTGACCAACATCATTCAAAGAGCTACTGATGTAGATTTGTACATCATCTGCGTACATGTGAATATTGCTGTGTACTAATTGATGGGGAAGGTCGTTGATATATAGGGTAAAAAGAAGTGGACCTAATATGGACCCTAGTGGTACTCCCATGTTAACACTCAAAGGGTGAGATTTATTACATCCTGAGTAAACAGATTGTGATCCATCGGAAAGGTACGACGCATTTGAGAAATTAAAAAATCTTCCAAGTTTGAAGCAAAGGTTGTTGTGATCGACTGTGTCAAACGCTTTGGAATGGTCGAGTAGAACAAGAAAGCATATATTAATTTCATCTATTTCACATCTAATTGATTCGACAACATCTACTAAGGCGCTTATACAACTGTGATCAGCCCGGAATCCTGACTGAATATTGGATATCAAGGAATAACGGTGGAGAAACTCTGAAATTTGATTATGTGTTAATACACCTGTTTACTATTTTTCGCGAGGAACGCAATTCCTCGTAAATTTCTGTCGTTTTAAAAAGTTTCCACCGAGAATACGCAGAATTTCTCTTATTAATTAAAGCCTTAATATTCGAGTTAAACCAGGGCTTAGACTTCGAGTTAAGATTTTTATGTTTGATTGGAATGGTAGAGTTATACAATAGCAGAATATTTTCTTGAAGAAATTGAAATTGCTGATCAACTGAGTTCATGTAATATATTTCATTCCAATTTATCTGATGAAATTTGTCATTTAAATCGCTGTAATTTAGTCTACCATAGTCTCTGAAAGAAAATGAAAGTTTTTCTCGTTTTAAATAAAATTTATACGAAATAAATATTAAGTCATGTTTGGAACAGATCTAATAAGGTGTTGGCAGTTGAGGTGAAATGCGTTGGATTTTTTTTATTACAGTAGTTTTGATTTTGCTTTTATTACAGTAGTTTTGATTAAGTCATTTTCACAGAGAAATTTGTATTTACCTGCCAGAACTAAAATCACGTCATGTGACAGTTGCTAACTCATGCACAGGGTCTTTTGTATAGAAGAAAACTGTTTTATGTTGATCATTTGTAGACAACCTATGATATTATGGAAAAAAAGGTAGGCTTGTTTAAGTCATGGGAACTCTTTCTACGAACTTATAATAATTATTCCACAAACATCCTTGAAGAGACAAGGGAGACTTATCTTATATCACATCTGCAGTAATACAAAGAAAAAGTTAACATCACTTTCTTTGAAACAGAAATTGAATGGCAGATGTGGAAGCAAATATTACGATAGTACAGTCGAAATCGCTTATAACGTCGGTCAAGGGACCGGTCAAAATCGGACGCTATAAGCGATAGTCGTTATAAACGATATTTATAAAAGAGGTAAAATTATATTATGTATAGTGACTTTTGGGTATAAATACGTTGTTTTATTAAATAAATAAATAAAATCAATTCAATTTTTTACTTTCTATATACCTAAGTATAAATGACTAAAACAACATAATAAAAAATAACGGCATTAAATTCATTCTTCAGCAGATATATCACCTTAAAATAGGATATGGTTCTATTTCTAATAGTCTGTTATTTTAGTTTGTGCTTTTGAATTCCTACATAAGTTTTAAATTTAACTCAGATTTTGATAGGGTTTCCGAAACACATTTTCGTTTGTAACATGTTCTGAGCAAATAAATTTTTTAAGAGTTTCTGCAGCTAGATACGCCTTTGACACTGACGGCATTTGAAATTCTGTCTCCTTGATCCTTTTCTATTCTTGCCAGGATAGCGTATATTTGCCGATCCGGCAATGCGATTTTAATGATTTCATTCCACCTTGGTCCATGGGTTGTAAAACAGATGTGACATTGGGTGGCAAAAACTCAAGCTTAATTGACTTGAGAACGTTATCTTCGAACATGTTGTGCATAAATTTGGTATTTTGTTGTATGATTCGACGTTATAGCCGATAGCAAAATTCAAATATTTCACAAAAACCGACGTTACAACCGATATGACGTTATAAGCGATGACGTTATAAGCGATATTTATTTGTGTGGAATATAAAGGGCAGAAATTTGGGACTTTTGGATTTCGTCGCTATAAGCGATATGACGTTATAAACGACGACGTTATAAGCGATTTCGACTGTAATTGTTATTTAATTCTATTTTGGTACTTTCAGCTGATGGAAAATAAGCTTTTTGATTGTTTAAGTTTTTTCACTATTCCTCTCTAAATAGTTTTCGGATATCAAGAAATCTGAAGCTGAATATTACATGAAGAGCCAATTCTTTGGCTGGTAAGCGAATCGGATAACTGCCACTTTTTGGCAGCTGAAAATATTAAAGATAAGTGCGAAATTCGCTTTGCTGCCACAAAATGCGTGCAAAACTTGTTTTGGCAGCTAAGTCAAAACTACTGTAGCCGTGTACAGTCCCAATGATAGCATATTATTAGACAATGAGGGATTGGTTAGCAAGTTCGAGTTCAAATCACCAGTGATAACCACTTCATTATAGCCCATGGTGATACTTTGTAGTGTACGATGAATTAGATCAATATCGATATTATTATTGGGTCTATAAATACATCCAAGTAACATTTTAATATTATTTGATTTAATCTCAATGAAGACATGTTCTATTTTATCACCCACAGTTGATTTTAAAAGAACTTTGCATTAAGTGAATTTTTTGCAAATATAGCGACTCCACCTATAAAGCGACTCCACCTGAATCGAGAGAGACATTTTGACTGTTATATTATTGAGAGTTTGCAATTTCTTGCTGGACAAATTTCTTATAGCAAGCACTTGAAACTCTTCTTTTACTGCAAACAACAAATAAGCTGTTTTTAATAATTCGGTGATTTATCTTTGTACAAATTGAATACAATTTTATTGCGGAAATAAGCAAGTCAATTGCTTTTTTTGAGAACCATGTTGCAAAATGAAAAAAATATTTTGTTGAGGGTCATTTTCTTTTTTATTTTGAATAAAATACAAAATTTTTGCTCGGACGGCGGACAAATTGTTGTTTTGGCAAATCAGCTGATTGCTTGCTGGTGTCTGTTTACTTTTTCCACTTTTCTTGCAAAAGAGAATAAAAACTACATACTCTCCGAGAAAGCTCTTGTGGGACAATTCTTGCTGGGAAAGTAACCAGACAGATCCATTAATAGCTTTTATTTCATATATAAACAACATTTAAGCTTTGTTCCTTTACTTTTTAATGGTAAAAGAGAAAAGTGTCAAAATGTCTCTGGTTGTCTATGATACATATATTTTAGACAAAATAGGAACATATTTGTGCTTTAATTGACGTTATTTAAGGTCAGACTTCGCGTATAGCTCGTTAAGACGGACCCTTGCAGATTTCTTTTAGTTTTTCAGTCTGGTAGTTTATGAAACCCCAGGAAATACAGTGGGACTAATTATTTCGAGATTCTAGAGCGCTTCGAAGTTGTTCTTATGGATAAACTATGCTCCCGAGCATCGCTAAATATGCGAATTCCTGAGTTATTCATAAATTTTAAAGTTTTCACAGCATTCCAAGGGTCAAATTACAAGCAAGAACCTTGGAATTACCTTGTAATAAATTATTGGACATTAACTCAATCAGAAATGTACAGCATTATTCTACAAACCCGCTCCTAAAGTTTCCAAAGCATAAAAATAAAAGCAACACCAAAGAATGCATGAAATTTGTATGAAATTTACACTGTTAACTAGTACGCCCTCGTATTATGATCGTTAGGGTCACTTGAAGCGCTATAAATGTCGGATACTTTTACATTGCTGATTCAAGGAATGCTCGAGGATTGTACCACCCCTTATTACAAGGTAATTCGAAGGTTTCTGAATGTAATTTGCCCCTTAGAATGTTGTGAAAACTATAAAATTTATGAAAAACTCAGGAATTTACATATTTAGCGAAGCTCAGGAGCATATATTATCCATAAGAACAACTTCAAAGCGCTCTAGGATTTCAAAATAATTAGTCCCACTGTATTTCCTGGGGTTTCATAAACTACCAGACTGAAAAGCTCAAAGAAATCTGCAAGAGTCCGCCTTAACGAGCTATACGCGAAGTCTGACATTAAATAACGGCAATTAATCCACAAATATGTTCCTATTTTGTCTAAAATATATCATAGACAACCAGAGACATTCGATAAAGCAATAAAATGTAAATTTTGTATTGCTTATTTCATAAATTTTACGGTAATCTTAATATTTTATTGGGTGTATGTACACTTTTTCCCTATTAATTTTTTAATTTTTATAGAATTTACCGTTATTCGTATTATGGAATATATTTTTGTTGTATGTAATATTGTTTATTAGGGATATGAGATAGAACTATGTACTTGGATTTTCATAAAAATGCTTCCTTACCCATAAAACCCGAGATGTAGAACACGTCTCTGGAATATTCTCCCACATGAAATACAAGACAACAGCAACATATTTTCCTTTCAGAAAAAGCTCCTACAGCATTTCCGCAATTTATAGTAGTCACTCTTCAAGTTTACTTTTTTATAATAAACTAGCAAACAATACTTAATACCGAAATGGAAACAATACTTAATATCGAAATGGTGAACACTGATTGTTTTGTTGTACTACTACCTAAAATCGGTCCATCTCACATCTTTAGCGAAGCTCAGGAGCATATATTATCCACAAGAAAAACTTTATAGCGCTCTTGGATCCCAAAATTATTAGTCCCACTGTATTTTCTGGGGTTTCATAAACTACTCGACTGAAAAACTCAAAGAAATCTGCAAGAGTCCGCCTTTACGAGCTATACGCGAAGTCTGACATTAAATAACGGCAATTAATCCACAAATATGTTCCTTTTTTGTCTAAAATATATCATAGACAACCAGAGACATTCGATAAAGCAATAAAATGTAAAATTTGTATTGCTTATTCCATAAATTTTACGGTAATCTTAATATTTCATTGGATGTATGTACACTTTTACCTTACTGTTTTTTTTTTTTAATTTTTAAAGAATTTACCGTTATTCGAATTATGGAATATATTTCTGTTGTATGTTATATTGTTTATTAGGGATATGAGATAGAACTATGTACTTGGATTTTCATAAAAATGCTTCCTTACCATTAAACCCGAGATTTATAGGGTGTATGTAGACTTTTTTGGTAATCTTAATATTTCATTGGGTGTATGTACACTTTTTCCTTACTGTTTTTTTTTTAATTTTTAAAGAATTTACCGTTATTCGAATTATGGAATATATTTCTGTTGTATGTTATATTGTGATAGAACTATGTACTTGGATTTTCATAAAAATGCTTCCTTACCATTAAAACCCGAGATTTATAGGGTGTATGTAGACTTTTTTAGTTGACTGTATATAACCCCACACACCAACAGTGGCTCTAATTTTAGAATTCGAACTCAGCCCCCAAATACCAAATTTAGTACTTTTCTTGTTTTAGTACTTTTCTGGTCTTTATGGAACGTATTTCTACAAAATTGAGTACCATTTAGTACTTTTCGTATACTTATGGTATGTATTTCCACAACCATATCCATACCTTAACCCTACATACAAACACCGAAATTAATACTAAATTTCCGAATTCCCCTCTATTCCTACACCCGATATCAAATTTATTACAGCATAAGCATTAATTTCCGAGATTTCTTCCTCATCCCCATTCTACACACCATCCTAATACTAAAATTCAGAAATTTAGTTTTATATTTTAACAAATATCAAAAAGATAAAAATTTTGTTCAATCCTACACACTAATCTAAATTTCACGATTCCAGGTATATCCGTCCACCAAATTCTAATTGTACCAAATGTAGTACCATTACGTACTTTTCGTGCCCATAAGTCCGAAATTCCAAAATTACCTCAACTCTACACATGAACAGAAATCCGTTCAACCATTCCAAATTGTACCAAATTTAGTACCATTTAGTATTTTTGTACCCATAAATAAAAATTTCCAAAACTAACTCAATCCTGCACCCCAAAAGAAACTTCAATTTAAATTTCAGGTTTCCAGCTCTATCCGTTCACTCAAATCCAAATTGTACCAAATTTAGTACTTTTCGTACCCTTAAGTACAAATTCCCAAAACTACCTCAATCCTATACATCAGCAATCCTTATTCCAAATTTCTGGATTTAATCTCTATCCGTTCACCCAAATCAAAATTGTACCAAATGTAGTACCATTTAGTACTTTTTGTATCCATAAGTACGAATTTTCCACACTACTTCCATTCTACACTCCAAGAGTAAACATCGTTCAAAATTTCAGGATTACATCTCTATCCGTTAGACCAAAGTCTAATTGTACTACATTTAGTACTTTTTGTACCCATACGTATGATTTTCAAAACTACTTCCATTCTACACTTCAACCGTAACCTTAATTTCAAATCTCAGGATTCCAGGTGTATCCGTTCACCCAAATCCTAATTGTACCAAATTTAGTGCCATTTAGTACTTTTCGTATCCATAAGTACGAATTTTTAAAACTACTTTCATTCTACACTTCAACCGTAACCTTAATTCCCAATTTCAGGATTCCAGGTGTATCCGTTTACCCTAATCCTAATTGTACAAAATTTAGTACCATTTTGTACTTTTCGTATCCATTAGTACGAATTTCCAAGACTACGTCAATCCTATACTCCAACAGCAATCTTAATTCCACAGCAAACCAATCGTACCGATATCGTAACGAAATCGGAACAAATTTCGGACGTTACGTCCGATATCTGATCCGAAATCGTAACGATATCTTAACGAAAGTTGTATGAAGTGGTTGACATAATTTCGGAACGAAATGTCGGAGCGAAATCGGATCGATTTCGGCCAGAATTCGCAACGAAATCGGAAGAAAATCCTTGGGAAATTCGGAATTCGAATTTCTTCCTCCGAATTTTCGTACAGATTTCTGAACGATTTCGGAATAATGTCGTATGAAAATCTGAGGTATCTTCCGAACTTTCGTAAAGGTTTCTGAACAATTTTGGAATAATTTCGTATGATTATCGAAGGAAAAAATTTTTCTCTGATACTTCTTTTTTATTGATATTTTTTTTATTGGAAGATTATAATTTCAAAGATATCTAATGATTTTCACTGTTGTTATCATTTTGTAGTTATAGTAGAACAATGTAAACTTTGTGTACGAATATGTTGAGTCTATCAGCACTAACTTGAATTATTATATGTTGCATTTATATTTAAAATATTTAAGAAATGTATATGCGAATTTTATAACCAACCATTTTGTTTTTCGACAACAAACTAAAATATTACTTTTTCGATATATACAAAAGATGGTTGTTGTGCGAAGGGAAAATTGTTTCCGACATATCGATCCTAATTCGTAACGAAATCGGAAGAAAAACATTAGCAAATTCGAAGGGAAATTTACTTCCGACATTTTCTCCGAAATTGGAACGACATCTGAACAATTTTCCCGTACCAAAAATCGTATAGAAATCGATACGAAATCTGAACGATTTTGCTTCCGAAATTGTTTCGATATGTCGGACATCCGACATTTGGTTTGCTGG
The DNA here is from genome assembly GCF_047663935.1 of Musca autumnalis. Lineage (NCBI taxonomy): Eukaryota > Metazoa > Arthropoda > Insecta > Diptera > Muscidae > Musca > Musca autumnalis. Next base: position 80,058 of record NW_027411767.1, read on the forward strand.
GTCCACATTTCTGGATTCCAGCTCTATCCGTTCACCCAAATCCAAATTGTGCCAAAATTAGTACTTTTGTACTCATAAGTACGAATTTTCAAAACTACTTCCATTCTACACTTCAACCGTAACCTTATTTTAAATTTCAGGATTCCAGGTCTATCCGTTCGCCCAAATCCAAACTGTACTAAATACTTATAGTACCATTTAGTTCTTTTCGTATCCATTATAAAAAATTTTCCAAAACTACCTCAATCCTATACTCTATCAGGAATCTTTATTCCAAAATTCAGGATTCAATCTCTATCCGTTCACCCATATCCTAATTGTACCACATTTAATACTATTTAGTACTTTTCGTATCCATAAGTACACATTTCCAAAACTACCTCCATATCTCAAACCTACATCCCAAAAGTAATCTTATTTCAAAATTTCAGGATTCCAGCTTTATCCGTTCACCCAAATTGTACCAAATTTAGTACTTTTCGTACACATGAGTACACGTTTCCAAAGCTACCTCCTTTTATGAACCCTTCTTCTCAACATTGATTCTCATTCCAAATTTCAAGGTTTTGACTCTACCTGTTCGCATAATACGAAGTGGTACCAAATTTAGTATATTTAGTACTGTTCGTACAGTTATAGTTAAACATAGGCACGAATTTCTAAAAGTACCCCCATATTTAAATCCTACACTCCAACAGTAATCTTAATTCCGAATTTCTGCATTCCAGCTCTATCCGTTCGGTTCAAATCCAAATTGTACCAAATGTAGTACTTTTAGTAAACATAAGTACGAATTTACAAAAAATTATCCACTCTAAAAGTTTTACGAAGCAAAACGGATTTTTTAGGTTTTTAGCACTTGGTATGACATCCTTTATAGCTTGTAGCCCTTTTCGCAAAGATTTAACTAAATTTTCGGTGCAAGATATCTGCATTTTTCCCCATTCTCCTTGCAAGGCATTTTTGAGGGTTCCTATACTTTAGATGTTATGACTTCTTATATTTGTCTACAACAATACTCCAAAAATTGCGTATAGGATTCAAATCCGGGGATCGGGGAGGTGTTTGAATCACTTTTGGACGGTTATATAGCATCCATTCTCGAAAAAAGTGAGATTTGTGCTTCGGGTCATAACTTGATAAAATTGGAATGTTGTCCCAAATCCCATTTTTCAGCGCTACATTTCAAATTATCCTTCAGAATGTTTAAGTAGCACATCTTATCCTTAATTCCTTCGATATAGACAAGATTTCATACACCGGAAGCACTTATACTACCCCATACCATAATAGAGTCTCATCTGTGCATTACTGTTGAAATTGTGTGTTTAGGGTCCAAGGCCGTATTTGCTATACGACATACCATACTTGGTCCATCTGACCCAAACAGGTTAAATTTGCTTTCATTGGCAAAAATAACAGCCTGTTTTGGTCGGATTTAGGGCAAATACAGCCTTGGGCCGTAAACACACAATTCCAACAGTAAAGCACAGATGAGACTCTATAATGGTATGGGGTTGTATGAGTGCTTCCGGTGTATGAAATCTTGTCTATATCGAAGGAATAAAGGATAAGATGTGTTACTTAAACATTCTGAAGGATAATTTTAAATGTAGCGCTGAAAAAATGGGATTTTGGACAACATTCCAATTTTATCAAGTTATGATCCCAAGCACAAATCACAATTTTTTCGAGAATGGATGCTATATGTATAACTGTCCAAAAGTTATTCAAACACCTCCCCGATCCCCGGATTTGAATTCTATAGGCAATTTATGGAGTACTTTTGCAGACAAATATAAGAAGTCATAACATCTAAAGTATAGGAACCCTGAAAAATGCCTTGCAAAGAGAATGGGAAAAAAAGGAGATATCTTGCGCCGAAAATTTAGTTAAATCTTTGCCAAAAAGGCTAAAGGCTATAAAGGATAACAAAGGATGTCATACCAAGTGCTAAAACCCTAAGAAATCCTTTTTGCTTCGTAAAACTTTTATAGTGGATAATTTTCACTGTGAGGTAGAAATCGATGTTGTTTAACCATTTTTATTTTTTTTATCTAAATTTACCCGAATTTCGTTTATTTTATTATATTTAAGTTAAGACCCTAATGTAAAAATAGTTAGAGGACTATTCCCAGGATATTTACTATCCTTTGAAGTCTAGACTTTTTCAACTCTATTTTGATTACAATATTCATGTGGAAAATATTTTTTGTTCCAATTGATCCTTTAATTTTTTGCAAGCAAAAGTAAAGTTCAATAACAATTGAGTTACAATTGAAAATTTTACGTCTTCTACATAAGTCCTACAAGTCTTCTGTCAGAAGACCTACTGGTCTTCCTTACAAAGGTCTGCTGGTTTTTTCATCTTATCTTTTGCGAGAAATCATCCTTGTCTTCTATTAAAGGACCTGTTGGACTCCGTCGAAAGACATTGTGGTCTCTTCGGATATCCTACTGAGTACACTGCACAGAAAAAAAGGACACCCCGAAATATTTGATTAAAAGCTTCATCACCATATTTTTGTTGCACGTCGATAAAATACTTCAAATACATATATTGAGAAAATATTTATCAAATATGAAAATGTTACCAAAAAGCGACCGATAAACTAGTTCAAACAAATAATTCATTGAAATTTGTTTACTTTTCTTAACCAATATTTGTTGTTATAATGGTTTTCAACGTTTGTCACAGAGAAGTGCGCAAGTAGCTAATTTTGACACTCATAAGCCACATGCTAAAAAAACAAGCGTATGTGCGGCTTGCTACTCTAAAAAATAAATGCAAGTATTCATTGCCATTCTCAAAATATGTACGAGTGTGGCTAGCCACTCAAAAAATAAGTTTCTTAAAAATGGATATTTTTTGACACTTGCGTTTGCTTTGCCAAGTAGTTTTAAATACGCAATAACATTTTCTGTCTTACTTTCTTGCTCATTGCACATCAAGTATTGTTTTCAACCCTTGTAATTCAACCGATTGTCTCGTGCTCTCCGAGAGAGTGAAAGCTAAGATCATTTTCTAACACTGATTTTCAAACGTTAAAAGAACATGCAAAAGCACACATAACATTGCAAGCAAATAAAGAAAAACATACACAAACAAAAAAATAAAATTACAATTGTTTATTTATTGTAGTGTTGTGTGTGTGCTTCTACTTGATAAGCCAATTGGCAAACTATCAACCATTGCGAGTTTTGTATACAGTGCAAAATACGATGGACACTTGTTTTACTTATTACGCACAAGCAACGGTCTTGATGCGTCGTAAGTATTTTTTGTGGGGGTGGAAAAAATACCGAGTGCAAGAAAACACATGCGATAAAAAAGCAAAAGGCCCAAAAAACTTGTGCGTGCTCAATTGGCTTACGGAGGCAAGTAACTCATTGATGATCTCTGGTTTGTCACATGTTCCCGCTCTTAAGAGCGAGAAAAAATAACTTTTTAGGGCACAGAGAGATTTTTTGCTACAACAATGTGCTGTATTTGTGTGTGTCGTTGCTATGTTTGTGTGCCGTTTAGTTCATCGACCCAGCAAACCAATCGTACCGACATCGTAACAAAATTCGGACGATACGTCCGATATCTGATCCGAAATCGTAACGATATCTTAACGAAAGTTGTGTGAAGTGGATGACATAATTTCGGAACGAAATGTCGGAGCGACATCGGATCGATTTCGGTCCGATTTCGTAACGAAATCTGAAGAAAATCCTTGGGAAATTCGGAAAGGAAATTTCTTTCCGACATTCGTTCCGAAATCGGTACAAAGTCTGAACTATTTCCTCTCCGAAAAATCGTTAAGAAATTGGAACGAAATCTGAACGACTTTGCTTCCGAAATTGTTCAGACGTGTCGGACATCAGACATTTGCTTTGCTGGGGATCTTCTTGTTACCACGGCGAATGCTTGTACAGTGAGTGTTAAAAATATTCGGTTTTTAATTTCAACAATAATAACACCACAGTATTTTAGAAGCCCATGCCCATGTTGGTTAAAAAATTAAATGCTTCTTGCGAACAAAACATTTTTTCTTTCCCTCTTCTTTTGTTAGGTTCATAAAAACAACAAACCAAAGTTTTAGTATACATACAGTGAGTGTCAAAAATATTCGGTTTTCAATTTCACCAATAATAGCACCTCAGTATTTTAGAAGCCCATGCCCAATATCCAAAAAACCAAATACTTAAAAATATGTTGGTAGGGTTGCCATGGATCCATGTTAAACACACTTTTTTATTGCCACAGGACCAACATATTTTTAAGTATTTGGTTTTATGGATATTGGGCATGGGCTTCTAAAATACTGAGGTGCTATTATTGGTGAAATTGAAAACCGAATATTTTTGACACTCGCTGTATGTATACTAAAACTTTGGTTTGTTGTTTTTATGAACCTAACAAAAGAAGAGGGAAAAAAATGTTTTGTTCGCAAGAAGCATTTAATTTTTTAACCAACAGTTTGGTGGCAGTTTGTTTAAGAATTTTGCTGTGATCAGATCGAAAAGTGTGGAAATAAAGCAGTGTTTATGTGTAAATAATGGTGCTTATACATTTTATGAGGAACCAAATTGTGTAATGTAATGCAAAAATCGGAAAAAGGAGAATCGAAATATTTTATTGGACGAAGAAGCAATTGCACGGTAATACTATTTTATATACAGTTAGTCAACTATATTATTGCAAACGATGAATTTTTAAAAATTTCGATTTTTTATTAGGAATTTCTACAAGAAATTCTTTCAATAATATTGGGATTTGTGTACATATCTGTTGATGTACCTGTTAATGATAACAGCAAGCAAAAAATTTAGAAATCGGTCGTAAATTACAAAAACAACGGGCAAAAAGTATAGGTACCTGGTTTTTGTGGTGTCAACTAAATAATTGCAAAATGAATGAATGTGCTATAAAATCGTGGGGTTTTCGCAGCGATTTTTTGCAATTAAGGATTTTTATGACCTTTATGGAATGTCGACATGTAAATCCATAATTTTGGATCATAAATTAATTATTGTGTTTGTAACATAGACAATATATTCAGAAAAAGAGAAACTCAGGTAAACGGATTTCGGAAAATGTGCTACTTGGTCGATTCCAATTATAATAATGGTAAATCCGGCAGAAAAATCGCTAAAATCACCTTTCATAAGCGGATAACTGTATGCAACATCATATACCGCACCGAGAGAGAAGACAGGCTTAAACTAAAGACGTCACAATTTAGGCCAAAATTAGAAAATCTACGAATTGAAAGGAGACTGATTAAAGAAATTGACGAACGACTCCAAAGCAGCACCAGATAATTGCTTTTTCTAATCAAAAAAAATTTTAGAGTAAGTGTGTCACATGGAAATGTCAGAAAAGTGCTACATAATAACAAGCCTTGATCATGAGTGACTAGGTAAAAACCATTTCCCTCCCAGCACAATATATAGAAACTATTCAGACTTGTTACAGACAACTTTTCACGTCATCTTAAGTATTGGGATGACGTTATATTTTCTGATGAGACTAAAATTATGTTGTACTATCACGATGGGCCTCAAAAAGTATTGCGAAACCCCCTTACAGCCGTAGAAAACAACAATTTAATACATACCGTAAAGTTCGGAAAACTGTCAGTTATGGTATTAGGTTGTATACCAAGAAGTGACGTTGGTGACATCCAGATTTTGAATGAAACTATGACAGAGGAGGTTTATTTAAACGCTTTAAAAAATGATTTAATTAAAAACGTCAAGAAATTTGGTCCTGTTGACCCTGAAAATGCAAAAAAGTTACAATAAAAGTACTACCAAGACAACGACCCTAAGCATAAGTCGTATTTATGTAGGACTTGGTGTTATACAATTGCTCCAAAGTCATTGACACCCCAGTCCAAAGCCTAAATATTAACCCAACATCGACAATTCATGGGTACACTTGTAGAAAAATGTCGGGGAGTAGGTCGCCCGATAACCTGATGGACTAAATGAAATGCATTCAAGAAGAATGGCAAAAAATATCATTGGAATATGACATTCCGATACTTATTTAATAAATTCAGAGACGTTTACAAACTGTTATTGATGCCCAAGGTGGGCATACCAAATATTAGAACCAACTTTTCGAAAAATACAGTGAAAGACTGAAAAGTTCTGAATTTTGCAATTCTTTAGTTGACAGTACAAAAAATGAGTTGTTCTCCTTTTTGTTAATTTAATCATTTTTTTTTTTTGTGAAATTTAGCTACTTTTTTATTTTATTTTATTAATAAACATGTGTAAGAATTAAACTGTTAACAGAAATATTAATAATGATACTTATTTATACCAATAATATGGATTATTATTTAAAATTTTGTAATAATTTTGGTTTTGCAATAATTAAGTTGACTAACTGTACATATTTGAAATATGATGCACCTATTTATTACATTTTATTCCGAAGATGCCGATTTTCCGCTGATGATTTCTAATTTAACAGGAGAACTTGTTTTATTTCACAACTAACGAGAAGCGTTCAACGAGATTCCTGTATTTTATATTTAAAAGTGTTTTATTTGTTTTCTTCCATTTAAATTTAAGTGTGACGCTAAATTATTACTTTTGTTAAAAATTTTTTTCATTATGTTTTTCTTTCATTTATTTCTCATATGATTTATAATTGTGTATGTACCTAGCGTCTGTTGTTGTTTTGCATTTGGCATTCCATACATTTCAATAAAAAAAACAACTACCACTATTTATAAATGTGTGTGTATGTATCTATCTTTTTGTGGCTTTTGGGTTTGTATTTAACAACAAAATAATTGTAAATATGAACATATTTTTATCGATATTTACTTTGGTATTTAACAAACCTTCCCAGCAAAATTTTATGGAAGTGGTTCCATGAGATGCCATGATTTCACTGGATCTTTTGCATTGGTTTAAATGAAGTCGTGAAAGATCCGATCTTTTCATCAGCATTTGAACCCATTCAAAGGAAGTCGTGAAAGATCCGATCTTTTCAATAGCATTTGATCCCATTCAAATAAAGTCGTGGAAGATCCGATATTTTCATCAGCATTTAAACTCATTTTATCGATCCAATAGAGTTGCAGTTTGTGTTTTTTGTAAAGACATGTAAATTTTCTTTTATTTATCTAAATATGTTTAAGGCTATATAAGATTTATTATGCTAGGAAATTCCAATCATTGAGCTAAAAATATAGTCGGACTGAACTCTTTGGTATTATAAAAGTTTCCTTACCTGGTCTAGAGAACCCTGCTCTACAAAATCTTATTAGCAAATCGATTTGTAGATCCCTACAAAACAAAAAAAGAGTATTCATTTACAAGTGTTGTAAAATAAAATTCACGAAATAGTAATTTGCAGTTGGAGTCCATGTCGAAATCTGCGCTGGTGATGGAAAGTAAAAAACCTTTTGTAAGATGAATCAAAATCAGTTGCGGATGAGGTTAACTCTGTTGCGAGCAGTGGCGGTGCTAAAACTCCAACAGCTGGACGACCGGAAGTCGAGTATCTCACTAAAGATCTCAACATGTCGCTAGCACCCACATCGTTCCCGAAGTCTGCAAATTTCCCAGCTAATGAACCCTGGCAAGGATGCTAGCAAATGTTAATTGTACTGGCTTTAATCCTCTCCAGCTTCAGAAATAACTGTCCAGTTGCCGATCAATAGCATGGGATCCGTAAGCAGCACAACAACTGCGCTGTACGCCATCTCCACACATATTAGTCGAGGACCTAATCAGAGCCAGCCGTGCGATAGAACTGTGATGATGGCGCTTTTCTTGTCAAAACCCTTTGATACTGTCAAGCACTCCACGCTGTTTGAGGTCATCGAGCAGACTACGCCGCTCCGGCCAAGTTTGAAACGTTGGATTATGTTATAAAATTATATGTGTGGATGCCGGTCGTACGTAGAATTTAGGATCAAGAAGTCCAAGATCCGTAGAGTGAAACAGGGAGTTGTACAAGGTGGGGGTGATATTTCCGGAACTGTCTAACCTATACCTCTCCTGAATTCCAACCGCTGCAGTCGGCATTGAGATCGTAAATTCCTATAGGGCAAGGATTGATGACACCGTGCATAACGTCTGCCTATCATGCAGCACAGACCCGCACGACACGCTGCATCTTTTCAACTGCTCTACCAAACCTACTAACAAACTTAAGTATGTAGCTTTGTGGTTACAAACCATCGAAATTCTTACAACTGACATACAAACATTACAACAACAAACTGCAAATATGGATGTAATCTTTTTGATGATAGTTAAATAATAGTTATTTCACAGATTCCTATGAATTAATAAAAAATCATGAAAATCATATTTCAATACAGCATTTTCCATTTTCCGAACAAGACGTGAAAATTTCATGCCAAAGGGTTGGTGAAAATGACATGCTAAACATTAGTGAAAATGCTATTCTAGGCAATCGGTTAAGATGACATGCCAATGGATTGGTATAGATGCCATGCCAAAGAATTGTTGATGATGTCATTCCACCGAGTGAGCAAAGATGACATGTTTAGGATCTGAAAATGAATTGCATCTTTTGGGGGTCACGCTCTTGTAAAAAGAATGAGTGAAGATGCTAAAAAATGACATTCAATTTCACCTGCACCCATTCTTGAATAGCATCTTTGGCATCGAACATTTTGTTGGGTTATTGTATATGTGACAATTTTTTTATCAAAGAAAAATTAATATGATATGCGATCACTGTAGAGTTGTTTTGACGATTTTTTGGCTAGCGGTCCGCAGTATGTACATTTGTACATACTGTGAATCACAGTCAAAAGTATCCACTTCACTTTCTTTCATTAAAATTGTGATTTCTAAGAGTTAATTAATGATAGTTATTTCATTCTTTTTTATATTGTTACATTAGTGTCTTAACTTAAATATTATACAATAAAATTAACAAAATTCAGGTAAGTTTAGATAAAAAAATAAAAATTGTTAAACAACATCGATTTCTACCTCACAGTGAAAAGTATGCACTCTAAAAGTTTCATGAAACAAAAAGGATTTTTTAGGGTTTCAGCCCTTGGTATGACATCCTTTGTTATCCTTTACAGCTTTTAGCCTTTTTGGCAAAGATTTAACTAAGTTTTTGGGGCAAGATATCGGAATTTTTCCCCATTCTTCTTGTAAGGCATATTTCCATATTTCATTAATTGGTCCATATGACCAAAAAGGTTAAAGTTGTCTTCATTGCTTTTATTGGCAGCATGTTTTGATCATATGGACCAATTCAGGTATGTCATAGGGCAAATACCGCCTTGGACGCCAAACACACAATTTCAAAAGTAAAGCACAGAGGAGACTCTGTTGTGGCATGGCGTTGTATGTATGAGTGCTTCCGACGTAGGAAATCGCGTCTTTATCGAAGGAATGAAGGATAAGATGTATTATTTAAACATTCTGAAAGGATAATTTGAAATTTAGGCGCTGAAAAAAAATGCGAATTTGGACAACACTCCAATTTATCAATATATGGGCCCGAGCACAAATCACATATTTTTCCAAAATGGATGCTATATAACTGTCCAAAAGTAATTCAAACACCTCCCCGATCCCCGGATTTGAATCCTATACGCAATTTATGAAGTATTTTGGAGACAAATATAAGAAGTCATAACATCTAAAGTATAGGAACACTGAAAAATGCCTTGCAAGAAGAATGGGGAAATATTCAGATATCGTGCACCGAAAATTTAGTTAAATTTTTGCTAAAAAGGCTAAAAGAACTGTAAAGGATAACAAAGGATGCCATACCTAAAACCCTAAAAAATCCTTTTTGTTTTATGTAACTTTTAGAGTGGATACTTTTCACTGTGTAGTAGAAATCGATGTTGTTTAACCATTTTTATTTTTTATCTAAATTTGCCTTCCAATTTTATCAATATATGAGCCCGAGCACAAATCACATATTTTTCCAAAATGGATTCTATGTAACTGCCCAAAAGTGATTCAAACACCTCCCCGATCCCCGGATTTGAATCCTATACATAATTTATGGAGTAGTTTGGAGACAATTACATATAAAAAAATCGTAACATCTAAAGTATAGGAACCCTGAAAAATGCCTTGCAAGAAGAATGGGGAAAATTCCGATATCTTGCCCCGAAAACTTAGTTAAATCTTTGCCAAAAAGGCTAAAAGCTGTAAAGGATAACAAAGGATGTCATACCAAGGGCTGAAATCGATGTTGTTTAACCATTTTCATTTTTTTTATCTAAATTTACCTGAATTTTCTTAATTTTATTTTATTATATTGAAGTTAAGACACTAATGTAAAAATATAAAAAGGAATGAAGCCGCTATGATTAACCAATTCTTAGCAATCGCAGTTTTAATGAAAGAAACTGAAGTGGATACTTTTGACTGTGATTCACTGTATATCACGAATATTGTCAACTATTTCATATTTCATTTCAGAAAAAAAAGGATAAATTTTTTTTCGCGCTACATCAACGATTTTTGATACAGCAATACCGTATATTTTAATTTGAATATAGTTTTCGAAATTTAATTTGGTGGCAAGATTACAATACCTATAAAATATCGCTAATTTGCGCAAAGTGCATATAATTTTTGTGCGCATCCGATTTCAATGTCCACCATGAAAATCTACATCGATATACATACAGTGTGCAAAGTTCTATTCGTACAAACCTCAAAAATGAATAAAATCGTTATTAATTCCATATTTTATATAAAAATATGATGCTATTGATGGGGATTACTATAACGAAGAAGGATTTAAAAATAACAAAACAGATTTAAAAATAACAAAACAAATTATTCCATTATATTTATATTTGAGGTCTACTAGGAAAATAAATGTTGTCAGCGTTCGTAAATGCAACGAAATGTAATCCCGTCTAAGGTAACGTAAAGTCATTTTTGGTTTCTATGTCGTTCTGTTCTGGTTTATATTTGGTATAAAATGTATTGAAGTATAAGAATAGGGTTTTGAAAATCTTGTTATGTCAAGACATATCGGAAATTACGAGAAAAAATAGATAATTAAGGGCGAAAATTTCCCCGAAAATAATGCATTTCTTCAATAGGTTACCCCACGTTCTTTCTTGGCAAATTTACTTAAATCTTTTGACATTTATGCATTCATGTAGGAGCGTTTGGTAAAGAAATATAATTTTCTACAAATAAAAATCATTGTTTTTGCAATTTTATCAATCATAACCCTCGTGATAGCAAGCGTAAAATGTCAGTCACACGGAGACAGTATAGAGACTTCTACAGTTTAATTGTTCCTCATAATTTGTCACAGTTTTCGAAATAAAATAATTTTCGAAATCCTATTCTAAAACTTCAATACATTTTCCGCCAAATATAAGACAGAAATTGCGATTTTTACGACGTAGAAACCAAAACATGTCTTTGCGTTGCCTTAACCCGGATTACGTTTCGTTGCATTTCCGAACGCTGGCAACATTTATATTCATATAAGACCTTGAATATTATTGCAGAAGGACTCCTGCTAGCTATTTACGTTGAAAATTCGAGAAAAAAATTGCCATAGTTAATAGTTTCTATGACATCTTAAGTATTTCGGATGTTCGTCCGACTTTTTATTAATGCAAAATGTTTAATTAAGTTATCGTTATTTTTACATTTTTCTACAGCAGAGGCATTCTAAATGAAGAAAACAACAAAAATTGCGGGTATTTTGCTTTAAAAATCCTTAAATACCACAAATATATAGTTCTTCTAGGTGTACGAATACGAACTGTGCCACCCACACAGGCGCCATCTATACCTAAATGACGGAATAAATTAAAAATTTATTTTCTTATTTTTAAATCTTTTTTCGTTATAGTAATCCCCATCAATTGTATCATATTTGCATATAAAATATGGAATTAATAACGATTTTATTCATTTTTGAAGTTTGTACGAATATGAACTTTGCATACTGTATATCTGTTTCAAGGCGATCAATTAAGAACCGTGGATGTAGCATCACACACTACTTTTTGGGATAAAATGAATGTAGCTCCCTTATCAGTGAAGTTTTCAAATCTCTGTTTCCGCTAAAACAAAGATGCTGTATTAGTTGTTTTATTGCAGTGGAAACGAAACGCAGAAAACGCGTATCGCACTTCCAAAAACAATTTTATGTGATTTTTCTACTTTGGACTTTCTTGTAACTCGCGTTTTAGTAGATGGATTTTTATGGGAAATGATTTATTAGATCCGGAACGTAGAAAACTAAAATGTTCAATCAAGTACGAGGAAATCGAATGACAATTGTAAAAATTAGGACCGGAAAATATGTTTTTTACAAAAATGTTCGCACAAAATTCCCGTATTTGGATGTAGATTTCTATGAAGCTGTGCAGACCACATTCACAGTAGTCGTATCATATAACTCAGAATCGCAAGTACTACAATCCTATGCATAATTTTTTGAAAAACCTGTTTGCGGAATGAAATTAGAAGAAAATTTCTAAAAACACTGTAAATCTGGCTTCAAAATGTCAGCATCATTTAATGGTAGAAGCAGTTCAAATTTTGAAAAGTAATACATTAGTGAGATGATACTTATTTAGTTTGCTTCTACTTTTACTTTGACAGGAAAATCGAGAGAAGTGTGGTTTACTCACAAATCGAGAGAAAACAAAAAAGACATGGTGGCTCCAACCCATTTTTTAACATAAATATAGCCACAGCTTCCACGCAAATTATCTTTTAAGGCCGATATTTTTTACTACGTCCAAAAACATTTAATTTTATCCAAAAATATTTAATTTGTATAATATAGAATCACAAGTCGCGTATTCTAAAAAAGTAAACATTGGCTTCAGCTATGTTAAATTTTCAAAAGTATTGGTGGTATACACATATACAAACTAACTATTAACTATAACTATTAACCTATTGCTCTCCTTCCAATGAATCCTGGAATTTTTCAACATTAAAGGCAGTGCAAAGAGCAGCGATTGTTCATTCCGTCAGTGATCATTAAAAGCGTTCGACCGAACTTCTTCTTGCCCAAGTAAAAAACATACATACAGTGAATCACAGTCAAAAGTATCCACTTCAGTTTCTTTCATTAAAACTGCGATTGCTAAGAATTGGTTAATGATAGCGATTTCATTCCTTTTTATACTTTTACATTATTGTCTTAAATATAATAAAATAAAATTAACGAAATCCAGTTAAATTTAGATAAAAAATAAAAATGGTTCAACAACATCGATTTCTACCTCACAGTGAAAAGTATCCACTCTCAAAGTTTCATGAAAAAGGATTTTTTAGGGTTTCAGCCCTTGTTATCCTCTACAGCTTTTAACCTTTTGGCAAAAATTTAACTAAATTTTCAATGCACGATATGTATCTGAATTTTTCCCCATTCTTCTTGCAAGGCATATTTCAGGGTTCCTATACTTTAGATGTTATAAATTCTTATATTTGTCTCCAAAATACTCCATAAATTGCCCATAAGATTCAAATCCTGGGATCGGGGAGGTGTTGGAATCACTTTTGGACAGTTACATAGCATCCATTTTGAAAAATATGTGATTTGTGCTCGGGCCCATATATTGATAAAATTGGAATGTTGTCTCAAATCCCATTTTTTCAGCCCTAAATTTCAAATTATCCTTTCAGAATGTTTAAATAATACATGTTATCCTTCATTCCTTCGATAAAGACACGATTTCCCACACCGGAAGCACTTAAACAACGTCATACCACAACAGTCTTCTCTATGCTTTACTGTTGAAATTGTGTGTTTAGGACCCAAGGCGGTATTTGCCCTATGACATACACAGTCTTACATAAGTATACGTACGCCCCATAAATCTCGGGTTTTAGAAAAAGTAATGATATTTATGAAATTCCAAGTACACAGGTTTATTTCGTCTCACTAATAAACAATATTTAATACAACAAAAGTATATTCCATAATATAAATAACGGTATATTTTACAAAAACCAAAAAAATGATACTTACAAAAGTATACATACGCCCCAAGGAAATATGAGTATTATCGTACAATTTAAGGAATTAGCAGCAAAATGTATACATTTTATTGTTTTGGCGAATGTGTCTGGGTGTCCGAGATATATTTTAGAGAAAAAAAAAAAATAATTTTTGGGTGTTAAGTGCCGTTATTTAATGCCAAACTTCTTGCATAGTTCGTAAAAGCGGACCCTTGCTGATTTCTTTCCGTTTTAGGTATTTGAGTATACAAAAGCCACAATATTAGTATCAGATTATAGATTTTGAGATCCTAGAAAGCTTTTAGTTGACCTTGTGCATAACACACCTTCCTGGGTGTCGATAAATTCACATTTTTCCTGGGATATCTCAGGAAGTTAATAGATTCTTCGGAATTATTGGCTCAAATTACATACAGAAGACCTTGAATTGTGTTTTAATATGGCGTTATATAATCCTTGGACACCAATTTAATCAGAAATGTGCAATTATCCGACACTTTCCGACCCTATATTGACGGTAATGGTTATAATACGAAAACTACGTTGTTCACAGTGTAAATTTCATGCTTTTTGGTAGTGATTATATTTTGATGCTTTGGGAGCAGGTTTTTAACAGAATATTTCACATTTCTGATTCAATTGGTGTTCAAGGATTATATAACACCATATTAAAACACAATTCAAGGTCTTCTGTATGTAATTTGAGCCAAGAATTCCGAGGAATCTATTAACTTCATGAGATATCCCAGGAAAAATGTGAATTTATCGACACCCAGGGGGGGTGTGTTGTGCACAAAGTCAACTAAAAAGCTTTCTAGGATATCAAAATCTATAATCTGACACTAATATTGTGGCTTTTCTATACTCAAATACCTAAAACGGAAAGAAATCGGCAAGGGTCCGCTTTAACGAGCTATACAAGAAGTTTGGCATTAAATAACGGCACTTAACACCCAAAAATTATTTTTTTTTTCTCTAAAATATATCTCGGACACCCAGACACATTCGCCAAAACAATAAAATGTATACATTTTGCTGCTAATTCCTTAAATTGTACGATAATACTCATATTTCCTTGGGGCGTATGTATACTTTTGTAAGTATCATTTTTTGGTTTTTGTAAAATATACCGTTATTTATATTATGGAATATACTTTTGTTGTATTAAATATTGTTTATTAGTGAGACGAAATAAACCTGTGTACTTGGAATTTCATAAATATCATTACTTTTTCTAAAACCCGAGATTTATGGGGCGTACGTATACTTATGTAAGACTGTGTACCTTAATTGGTCCATATGACCAAAACAGGCTGCCAATGAAAGGAATGAAGACAACTTTAACCTGTTTTGGTCATATGGACCAATTAAGGTATGTCATAGGGCAAATACCGCCTTGGACACTAAACACACAAATCCAACGGTAAATCACTGAAGAGGCTCTGTTATGGTATGGGGTGGTATGAGTGCTTCCGTTGTAGGGAATCTTGTCTTAATCGAAGGAATTAAGGATAAGATGTGTTATTTAAACATTCTGAAGGATAATTTGAAATGTAGCGCTGAAATGAAAAATGGAATTTAGGACAACATTCCAATTTTATCAATATATGACCCCAAGCACAAATCACACATTTTGCGAGAATGGATGCTATATAACTGTCCAAAAGTAATTCAAACACCTCCCCGATCCCCGGATTTGAATCCTATACGCAATTTATGGAGTATTTTGGAGACAAACATAAGAAGTCATAACATCTAAAGTATAGGAACACTGAAAAATGCCTTGGAAGAAGAATGGGGAAATGTTCAGATATCGTGCACCGAAAATTTAGTTAAATTTTTGCCAAAAAGGCTAAAAGCTGTAAAGGATAACAAAGGATGCCATACCTGAAACCCTAAAAAATCCTTTTTGTTTCATGAAACTTTTAGAGTGGATACTTTTCACTGTGTGGTAGAAATCGATGTTTAACCATTTTTATTTTTAATCTAAATTTGCCTGAATTTGGTTTATTTTATTATATTTAATGCTCTGTTCCTTTACGTGCCTGAGGTTACCATTTCTTACCATTTTTAACCTGTAAAGTGTTCCCTTACTTTTAATAGCATACAATTTATATGATAGCAGTTTACCAATTTTAGCATTTTCTGCCACTGTTACCATTTTTAAAAGTAAAGGAACAGACCATAAGTTAAGACACTAATGTAAAAATATAAAAAGGAATGAAATCGCTATCATTAACCAATTCTTAACAATCGCAGTTTTAATGAAAGAAACTGAAGTGGATACTTTTGACTGTGATTAACTGTACGTACGAGTTTACAAATTACAACCACTTAGAACGATAAACACTTTCTTGAACATTAAGAACAAAGTTAAACATTGAACACAAAAAATTTAAGTTACGTAGATAGTTAAAAAAATTTGCTACTTAAACCCAATATTGCACGGTGTTAAATTGGCCTAAAATTTAAAACTAATTAAAACTTACTGCTAGCTAAAACTTATCCTAAAAATTGTGCTAAGTAAACTTAAAATCTATATTAAAAACAGCTAAAAGCTACAACACATTCTATATAAAATATACTGAATTAATCCTGGAAAAAGTAAACCTAAAAATCTATTTTGAACCAAAATCTACATTGTGCTATTTAAAATCCTCAAATCGCATTAAACCTAAACATTTTGTACATACACACACTCCACATAACTTGAATTGCCAATAAAATCAAACATTGAAAAAAACAACAAAAATACATTCACACATACTTATTTTTTCTAAAAGGGAAAACACAAAAAAGGTTTGTAACTAAACATTTGGTCCATTTCGAGCCGAATGGTGTTTTTAATAATTATTAAAAAAGTGCAAAAGTGAATTGTGAGACAAAAAAACTACAAAATTTTCAATTATAAAATAAATAAAAAAGAATAAAAAGTGAACTTGAACGGGTGGTTCATTAAAGTGAACACATACCAATTGAACAGTGAAAGAAAATAAACGATAACAAATAGAACAAAATACTCAGTGACAATTAATAAATTAAAAAAAAAAGTGGAAGAAATACAACAAATTATTAGCGAAAAGAGCCATAGAAATACAAAAAACGACAAAACACATACAGTGAGTGTCAAAAATTTGCGGTTTTAAATTTCACCAACAATAACACCTGAGTATTTTAGGAGCCCATACCCAACATTAAAAAAAACAAATACTTAAAAAAATGTTGGTCCTGTGGCAACTAAAAAATGTATTTAACATGGATCCATGGCAACCCTATAAGCGATAATAACAAATAAGTTGTTAACCCTGTTTTCAATGCGTAAAAAAATATTAGGTTTTTGTACCTTTTGTTACATATTTTGGCAAAAAACCGGTGAATATTGAACTTTTTCTGCAATATTAGTATACATTTCAATAATCGCAAACAGAATCTTTGTTTCTGTGTGCAAAAATATCATATTTCATAGCAAATTATCAAAATTCAGGTCTAAGTAAAAACGCTATCCTAGAAAAGAGAAAACTGTTTATATATTGTATTATAAAAACGGCAGAAATAAAGGGAATTTTTGCCTCTTTTTGAATATTTAGTCGAATATAGTTTAAATAATTTGCAAAAATCACGAAAACACAGAAATAATCGATTTCGTGAAACACATAAGCCAGCCAAACCAAGGTCTGTAGGGAAGGTAGAGGAATCTTCTGAAAAATTACGGCTAAATCGCCCTTAATTTTCTTCAAATTAGTCACCGAGCCCTAAATGACTTTCAGAAGATAGAAAATATGTACTGACTTTCCAAAAAAATCGTAAGGATAAGGCATTTCATGGCCTAAATTTTTTAATTGCCACAGGACCAACATTTTTTTAAGTATTTGGTTTTTTGAATATTGGGTATGGGCTTTTAAAATACTGAGGTGTTATTATTGGTGAAATTGAAAACTGAATATTTTTGACACTCACTGTATATTGGAAAAAAACGTGTAAAAAATCAAATAATAAAAATCAAAACTTCCAGTGAGAGTGCCGGCAAAATATACAACAACAAGTGTGACAGTACGAACAGTGAACAAGTGGAGCAAAAAACACTTTTTTGAAACACCCAAAGTACAACAACAAACAGTGACAAGTGGAAAAAGCTGCATTGAAAACGAAAAAAATATTACAGTGGCTCAAAGAGTTTTTTTATAAAAATAATTCATTAAATTAATTTTATATTTTTAGCTAATAATAAAAAATACACAAAAGTTACATAAAGTTATTCAACAACAACAAATACAAATTTAAGAACAAATACAGTGGAGCAAATGTACAATAAACAGTGAACTACAAAAGTGTTAAGTGTTACAACAACTATAATACACAAAAAGTGGAATACAACAACAAAACAGTGCAAATTTACAATTTGAAACATAAATTTTACAACAACATCAAACTATAAATCTTATATAAAAAAAACGGTGCGGTGCAAAAACTTTTAACAAATTATCACAACAACAGTGAACTACAAAAGTGTTATTTTTGAAAAAAGAGAAAAAAATACAATTACAACAACTATAATACACAAAAAGTGGAATACAACGACAAAACAGTGCAAATATACAATTTGAAACATAAATTTTACAACAACATCAAACTACAAATCTAATATACAAAAAAAACGGTACGGTGCAAAAACTTTTAACAAATTATCACAACAACATCAAAAGCCAACAAACAGAAGGAAGACACATCTCTGGACTCCCAACTATACAAAAAGAGTGCAAAGTGAGTACAAATGAGTTTTTTTTTTTGTATTTTGAAGCGTGGAATCGACGAAGGATTACAGGGTGCCGCGAAATTTTACCTTTATATGATAAAAGCGCTATTTTTACATACAATTTGGCACCCTTTGACACATTGACCCAAATTCAACAGATTTCTGGGATCAAGGTCTGATGTTGACTCTTTTTTTTGCTCGTGGGAATACACAAATACGTCCACATTTACACACATACACACAACTACTCTAGGTTGCTCTCTTTAAATAGTTGGAATTTGTGGAAATTTTTTCCAAAATCGGGAAAATTAACATTGGTTTGCTAAATTCAGATGATTTTTTTGGAAAAATTGGAAGTCTGTCGTTCCATTTACACTCTCTTCTCTCTCTTGCTAATCTCATTGTCTGTCCGTTTAGATTGGGACCTTTGTAAAATTGACCCGCTATAATTAAACGTTTTACGTAGGAAGTTTCTGGAGCCATATTGAGAAAAAATACTTACATATCGTCACCATAAATGCCCGAAGACGTAACCGACATGAAAATAGAAATTAGTTTTTTGGCGTAATCTGATACATACAGTATGCAAAGTTCATATTCGTACAAACTTCAAAAATGAATAAAATCGTTATTTATTCCATATTTTATATGGAAATATGATACAATTGATCCCCATCAACTATACTATAACGAAGAAAGATTTAAAAATAAGAAAATAAATTTTGAATGTATTCCGTCATTTAGGTATAGATGGCGCCTGTGTGGGTGGCAAAGTTCGTATTCGTACACCTAGAAGCACTATATATTTGTAGTATTTTAGGATTTTTAAAGCAAAATACCACAAATTTTTGTTGTTTTCTTCTCTTAGAGTGCCTCTGCTGTAGAAAAATGTAAAAATAACGATAATTTAATTAAACATTTTGCATGAATAAAAAGTCGGATGAACATCCGTAATACTTAAGAAAGGTGTCATAGAAACGATTAACTATGGCAATTTTTTCTCAAATTTTGAACGGAAATAGCTAATAGCAGTCCTTCTGCAATAATTTTCATGGTCTTGTATGAAAATAAATGTTGTCAGCGTTCGGAAATGCAACGAAACGTAATCCGGGCTAAGGCAACGCAAAGACATGTTTTGGTTTCTACGTCGTAAAAATCGCAATTCCTGTCTTATATTTGGCACAAAATGTATTGAAGTTTTAGAATAGGGTTTCGAAAATCATTTTATATCGAAATCTGTGAGAAATTATGAGGAACAATTATACTGTAGAAGACTTTATACTGTCTCCGTGCGACTGAAATTTTTCGCTTACTATCACGTGGGTTATGATTGATAAAATTGCAAAAACAATGATTTTTATTTGTAGAAAATTATATTTCTTTACCAAACTGTCCTACATGAATGCATAAAAGTTAAAAGAATTAAGTAAATTTGCCAAGAAAGAACTTGGGGTAACCTATTGAAGAAATGTATTATTTTCGGGGAAATTTTCGCCCTTAATTATCTATTTTTTCTCGTAATTTCCGATATGTCTTGACATAACAAGATTTTCGAATCTCTATTCTTATAGTTCAATACATTTTATGCCAAATATAAAACAGAACTTGCGATTTTTACGACATAGAAACCAAACATGACTTTACGTTTCTTTGCATTTCCGAACGCTGACAACATTTATTTTCCTAGGAGACCTCAAATATTGTTGCAGAAGGACTGCTATTAGCTGTTTTCGTCCAAAATTCGAGAATAAAATACCATAGTTAATCGCATCTATCATATTTTTCTTAAGTATTTCGGATTTTTCTCCGACTATTCATGCAAAATTTTTAATTACATTATCGTTATTTTTACATTTTTCTACAGCAAAGGCACTCAATAAGAAGAAAACAACAAAAATTGGTGGTATTTTGCTTTAAAAATCCTTAAATACCACAAATATATAGTGCTTCTAGGTGTACGAATACGAACTTTGCCACCCACACAGGCGCCATCTATACCTAAATGATGGAATAAATTAAAAATTTGTTTTGTTATTTTTTAATCTTTCTTCGTTATAGTAATCCCCATCAGTTGTATCATATTTTAATATAAAATATGGAATTAATAACGATTTTATTCATTTTTGAAGTTTGTACGAATATGAACTTTGCATACTGTAAAGCTAAAATACAAGCTCTGACAAAATGTCAAGCTTCTACGTTCAAAAACAACGATCCTGTCAAGAAATGGCATTTCGGAAAATTGGATAATATTGCAGATTCCGTTGTGATGGAGGATCTCAAAACTAAGCAATTCAGCGGTTTTGGTTTCACTACTTATTCCCCTTCGTATATGATCCTTAATATCCCATATACTCGCCTTCATAAGATTAAAATTCCATAAAACAGTTTTAATTTTATAACATTTTTGGTTCTCCTGTAAAGTTTTGGTTTTGTGGGTTACGTCTTCGGGCATTTATGGTGACGATATTCTCACATTAACTTTATACATGGGCGTAGCCAGCTATGGGCAGGTTTTATCCTTACGATTTTTTTGGAATGTAAGTGCATATTTTCTAACTTCTGAAAGTCATTTAGGGCTCAGTGACCAATTTCAAGAAAATTAAGGGCGGTTTAGCCGTAATTTTTCTGGAGATTCCTCTACCTTCCCTCCCAGATCTTTGTTTTGGCTAGATTATGTGTTTCACGAAATCGATCATTTCTATATTTTCGTCACTTTTGCACATGATTTCAACTATATGCGACTAAATATTCAAAAATAAGCAAAATTTCCTTTTATTTCTGCTGTTTTTATAATGAAATATGACCAGTTTTCCCTTTTCTGGTATTGCGTTTTTCCTTAGCGCTAAATTCTAATAATTTGCTATAAAATATAATATTTTTGTACACAGGAACAAAGATTCTGTTCGCAATTATTAAAATGTATACTAATATTGCAGAAAAAGTTCGATAATAACCTGTTTTTTGGCAAAATATTTAACAAAAGTTACAAAAACCGAATATTTTTGCCATGCTTAGATCTTGTTCGAAGATGGATCATATCAACCCACTTGTCTTTGTTTGAGCTTTCAACTATATTCGACTAAATATTCAAAAATAAGCAAAATTTCCTTTTATTTCTGCTGTTTTTATAATGAAATATGACCAGTTTTCCCTTTTCTGGTATTGCGTTTTTCCTTAGCGCTAAATTCTAATAATTTGCTATAAAATATAATATTTTTGTACACAGGAACAAAGATTCTGTTCGCAATTATTAAAATGTATACTAATATTGCAGAAAAAGTTCGATAATAACCTGTTTTTTGGCAAAATATTTAACAAAAGTTACAAAAACCGAATATTTTTGCCATGCTTAGATCTTGTTCGAAGATGGATCATATCAACCCACTTGTCTTTGTTTGAGCTTTCGGGATCGATTTTTCTGACCTTCAGACTAATGACTATTTAATATTTCTTAATGATGTCAGTGGGGATGTCTTCCCAATCATTATTATATTAGTACCCAAATTTTCGGTATTCCAGCTTCATCAGTAGCGGTTTAATTTCCATATTTGATGGGTTTTATTGGATTTAGCGCAATTTTTTGGATTTATTATGATAGCAGAGGATAATATCTATCCACTTAGTAAAAATTAAATCATATCAATACCATTGAGAGACGAAATAGTGCTCTGTCGTAGGTCGTTTCAAAATAATACACTGGTGTCCATTTTTTCCATATACTTTCCAGAGGTATTTCGATGTTCTCAAAGCCAAAATCGGACTGTTTTGCATTGTTCCATTATCCTACAATACATATTGAGTCAAATATTCATTCTTGGCATACTTGCCTGTGGCCGACTCGTCATTGTTTATTGTTAATATGGTCCCATGCGTTTTTTACCTGTCTGGAGACCCTCCATGACCGCTTTTTTATCACTGAACTTTATTACATTCAATAGTGTTAGTCTATTATTAGCCGCAAAAGTCATAAAAATGCATAATGATCGCAAAAAATTGCAAAAATTTTATAGTTTTATAGTACTGATTTTCCCGTTGCAATACTTTTATTGTCACCCCCAAGTAGTAGTTAATTCTTATTTTTGACCGTATTTGTTATAAATCGCAAATAACCTTTGCATATTTTGACGGAATATTGTTGTAAGGACCTATAGCAAGAGATTTGCACAAAAAACCGTATAGTGTTTACATAATTTGTTACCATAAACGAACAATTGATATGAAATTTTCTACAATTTTGGTTTTTGCAATACTTTTCTTGCCTAACTGTATGTGTTCTTTTACTATCTGATAGATTTGAAAACGCAAAATAAACCAATTTCGAGGCATTACAAATATAATTTTTACATTAGAAGTTAATCCCAAGAAGCTCCTCCTTGAGATTCAATCATCACTTTTAGCTCTAAGTTAACCGGAACGCTATAAATCTGTTCAGTAAATCCAAACTATAACAAAAGAATACTTATAATAATGGGGGATAGTCTATCAAAATTAAAAATTTGTTAAAGAAGTTTTTATGATATCGGTCCAAAATTAGTTTATGTTCGAAGAGGGACATATCGCACTGTCCGTGGACAAAAATCGAAAATTTATGGCAACAAATTTGATTCCGATTGAAATAAATATTACCTAAACACATCAAATTCTTAATATCCAGTACAATTTTTGCCAATTTACAGCGGTAATATGTCAAGTAAAGTCGAAAAATTTGAAAATCATTCGCAGCTTATGAGTGAAATTATAAAAAAACAAGTAAAAAGTATCAGTCGGCTTTGCCGACAGAGATATACCCTCAGCCTGAGAGGATTGAAATACATTTTTTCAAAAAAAAAAAAAAAAAAAAAAAAAAAAAACACATGTATTTAGGGGGGTTTTCAAAATGTTGGGCGTATGAACCGATAAAAATATGGATAGGATAAAAGCTCAAAAAATTTTAGGGATACCCATAGATAGGGAGGTACCGGAAGGGGTGGACCTATAAGCACCACCTTCGAATTTCATATAAAATTCGAAGAAATATTACGATACCCAAAGTGTAGACGAACGCAGTATTCGGTTCGAGCTCTCTACATATGGTGCCATAGGGGTCTTTTACAACTTTCGGGCTGTTTTCTCAAGGAGTATAGATTTGCCCCTGAAAAAACTTTTACTGTCATCATTGAGGCGGAGAATGCAAGTTGCTTCAACAAAAATCAAAGTGAGAAGGTCTTACAGTGAAGTTATCCAAAATTTTGTGTGGGTGGTATCCGAAGGAGTGGACAAATATAGTCCATATTCGAACCTGATATATATCTGGTAGATATATTAGGATGTGTAAAGTATGGACCAAATCGGTCACTCCCATCACGAGTTATCGTGCGAACAATTTTTCCGAACATTTTGGAACTTTTGTGGGGGAGGTACCGGAAGGATTGGACCGATATAACCCATCTTCGAACTGAATCTAAGTGTGCACAAAATATTGCGAAGGCCACATTTTGGACCTCGTTGTAAAACTATGTTTAAAATTTCGAGGCGGTAGCTCTATTAGAACTATTTTTGGACCTCCTTTCAATACAAGTGAGACAGCCTCTTAATTGTTTGCAATGTCCAAATGTAAAGTATGTTTGGACGATCTATGTCGCGTAGAAATATTACGATGTGCAAAGTATGGACCAGAGTGAACGAAAAAATGATTAAAGAGTAGTATAGAGTCTTCTTTGGGCCTACAAAACTTTCCCCCGGAAATCTGTCAGTGCTGGATCACGTTTTAGATTACCCCTCATAGAACGGTACCCCCCGATTTTTCAGGGGTTTAGCTGTATTATCATATAGAAACGGAAGTAATTTAATACATATTTAGTCTTCTTTGGGCCTACTAAACTTCTATCCAGAAATTTGGGAGCACTGGTTTATGTTTTATGTAGCCAAACTAGAACGGTACCTCCCGATTTTAGGTGTTTTCAGGATATTGTAGGATAGTACGGCTATTCTACAGAAATGGCTGAAATTTAATATTTAGTCTTCTATGGGGCTATAATAACTCTTCCCCCTAATTTGTCCATACATTTCCACGTTTTGATATATCCACTGACATTTATGACAATTTCGAACAGTCAACTTTGCACATATGTAAAGTCATGCTTGTGCATCTAAATCATCTTCTTTATGTTTTGTGAAACGGTTTTATGTATTGGCAATAATTCACCATGATTACTTTTTAAATTTCATGTTTTTTTTTAATTTTTAAAAATTAATTAAAACAAGTAAGCAAAGGCTATAGTCGGACGGGCCGACCATGTGATACCCTACACCACAACCTCCAGGAATTAGCTATGTGCAACCGCCTCGGACACTGAAAGTCGGGGTTCGATTCCCAAGCCTGGTCACTAGAGTTGTGTAGTTCCGGAACGAACTAGTTCCAAAGAACTATTCCGGACAAGGAACTATTGGAACTATATCCGGCTCTTTAATTTTTATAGTTCCTATTGTTTCAGTTATGCATATAATTCCTTTCAATTATATAATTCATTTTTTTAATTTAATTCCACACTCACTTATCTTTCACGTTCGATTCCCTCATCATTCAAATGCGACCACATTATTAAATAAACAAATAAACGTAAATCACATCCTCGCCACATCGCTGCAATTTATTTTTATGTCAATTCATCCAACAAAAGATGAAAATAAAAAGAAAGATTAGTTAAACTACTTCACTTTCGGAACTATTTGGAACGAAGGAAATAAAAATAACGGCGAAAGAGAAAGAATCATTGAAGTAGATCGGTTTCGGAACTACTTGGAACGAAGGAAACAGCAAGAACGGTGAAAGAGAAAGATTCATTGAACTATATCGCTCTCGGAACTATTTGGAACTATGGAACTATATAAAGGAACTAGTTCCTTTTGGGAAAAGGAACTAGAAAGATCGATCCGCTCCAGGAACTAGATTGCCCAACTCTACTGGTCACACCAAATTTTAAACAGTGGCAAAATACCCCTTTGTAATTTTGGCGATATTTCCTGAGTATTTCAGCCAAGAAAACCGTCTCTACAAGTGGCAACTTAGGACACGCCGTTCGGAATCGGCGATAAAAACTAGGTCACATATCAATAACTTAATTTGTAGCATTGGAGGAAATTGTGATTCTCTATACAAAACCCATTATGTATTAGGCAGTAGGCCCGTTACCTAGCAGATACATTATTGCAATTTGCATCAGGGGAAAGGTCAGTAGTTATTTTTCCATTTGTAGGCTACTTTGCCGGCATATGCCCTCCAGGAATTAAAATATGGACCAAAAATAAAATTTGTATATTTTTCATACGAAAGTAATGGTCTATGTCACCCGGTAAATAATATCAGATCATCATGAAAAATTATAGACATTTTCTTTTACCTAAACTCTTACCTCGTGCAAAATTTCGTGACTATTGAGCTATAATTGCGACCTCTAGCTTCTTAATGATTACACTACAAGCAAAAACCTGGATATATTAGGCTGTAACTATGTTATCTGATCACGTACATCAACATAATTGACATCAATGGAAAGGTCAAGAGATCGGCATCCAAATATAACTCACGTGGGAGGATTGTGTCTTTCAGAAACAAAGATATAAGCTGTATATTAAAAATTTTCACAATTTTCACACAAAAGTTGTGGTCCATTTAACCCTCTAAATATTATCTGATCGCCATCTCAAATTGCAGGCATCTTCATTGTCATACACTCTTACCTTACTTAAAATTTCGCGTTGATCGGACTATTATTGCGACCTACAGAGCCGCTACAAAATTGGATACAAATTATGTTTTTGGTCCATTTCACCCGCTAAATATTTTGCGATCATCACCAATTAAAATAGCGATCTATTCTGATGTGAAGCCGACCTCCATACCAAATTTCGTGACGATCGGTCCATAATTGCGGCCTGGAGTTTGATTACAATTTATAATGGACAGACGGACACACGGACGGACGGACGGACACACATGTCAAAATCGCTTTATCTCGTCGAGATATGAAGATTGGTATACCACATTGGGGGTCTCCGACGAATATTTCGCGGTGTTACATGAATTTTTCCCAAAACAAACTTATAATACCCTTTCCACATAGTGGTGTAGGGTATAAAAAGTATCCAAAAATAATAATTGCGGCCTGGAGTTTGATTACAATTTATAATGGACAGACGGACGGACGGACACACATCTCAAAATCGCTTTATCTCGTCGAGATATGAAGATTGGTATACCACATTGGGGGTCTCCGACGAATATTTCGCGGTGTTACATGAATTTTTCCCAAAACAAACTTATAATACCCTTTCCACATAGTGGTGTAGGGTATAAAAAGTATCCAAAAATATAGGCTCCGGAAATGCACCCCTACCATCAAGCAGGAGGGGAAGTTTTCCAGGGAAGATTTTTTATACCCTCCACCATAGTATGGAGGGTATATTAAGTTTGTCATTCCGTTTGTAACACATCGAACTAATCAATTGCGACCCTATAAAGTATATATATTCTTGATCAGGATAAAATTCTAAGACGATCTAGCCATGCCCGTATGTCTGTTGTAATCACTCTAGCGTCCGCAATAATTGAGATAGAGTGCTAAAATTTTGCACCCGAGGGTATTTTTTCCATAGGCAGGTCAAGTTCGAAGATGGGCTATATCGGTCCACTCTTTGGTATAGCCACCATATAACGGTACCTCCGGATTTGAGGTATTTTGACGTTCTTCGCCACATTTGCAGTCCATGTTTTGGTATAGTCCCCATATAACGGTACCTCCCGATTTTCGGTATTTTGAGAATTTTAGCCACAAGTTTTAACCAAACTATCTGCAATTTGACATTTGAGGTTCTCAGTGGTCATGAAACATATCCACGAAACATCGTCAACATAGGTCCATGTTTTGGTATAGCCCCCATATATCGGTACCTCCCTATTTTCGGTATTTTGAGAATTTTAGCTACAATTTTTAACCGAACTAGCTGTAATTTGCCATTTGAGGTTCTCAGTGGTCTTGAAATATCTCCACCAATCATCGTCAACATAGGTAAATTTTTTGGTATAGCCCCCATATAACGGCACCTCCCGATTTTCGGTATTTTGAGAATTTTAGCCACAATGTGTAACCGATCTATCTGCAATTTGACATTTGAGGTTATCAGTGGTCATTAAACATATCCACCAAACATCGTGAACATAGGTCCATGTTTTGGTATAGCCCCCATATAACGGTACCTCTCGATTTTCGGTATTTTGAGAATTTTAGCCACAAGTTTTAACCGAACTATCTGCAATTTGACATTTGAGGTTCTCAGTGGTCATGAAACATCTCTACGAAACATCGTCAACATAGGTCCATGTTTTGGTACGGCCCCCTTATAACGGTAGCTCCCGATTTTCGGTATTTTGAGAATTGTAGCTGCAATTTTTAACCGAACTAGCTGTAATGATCGGTATTTTGAGAATTTTAGCTACAATTTTGTCTATTCAAAAATAATCGTCAACATAGGTCCATGTTTGGGTATAGATATGGGGGCTATGGCGTGGTGAAATTTTTGTTAGAGACCCTGTGAGCCATCAGGAATTAGCGTTATATCTCTGTTCACTGTTGCTTAAGTGCTCTACAAAAACAACAAACATAGATATAATGCTAATTCATGATGGCTCACAGGGTCTCTTGCAAAAACTTCATCACACCATAACGCGGAAGTTCGACTCACGGCGCATCTGTCCTTCGGGGTTTTTAACATACACCAAGGGCTTTCATCTCCAAAAGCAATTATCAGTGTAATTTAAGCAATAGTGGGAGACAGTAGGAGTCTGTCCATTGTCGCAAAACTGTTCCACCTAAAATTGTGAAAGGACCCTAATTATTCCATTTTAATTAAGACTATTTTATGGTGGAGGGTATAAAAAGTTCGGCCCGGCGACCTTAACGACTTTTTACTTCTTTTATTTGCTGATAGAGAAGACTTATGGGTCTATCTTGTATTGCCACTAAACTTGAGTTGCGTTGTCAGTTGTCTGCGCGACTGAGACGAAATGTTGTACCATTAATGTCAACTCAACTGGGTGGTCGATAAACATGTTATCGATCAGTGTTTTTTCAAACTTGTGACCTCTATTCGCCAAAAAAAAAACATTTTAAAAATAATTGCGCTTTGGATAACTCTTTTGTGTATTCAGGACAATATTTTAATATTTTGGCTGAGTTTTCGAGCAAATTTGGAAAACAACCCAAGATTGGAATATAACCTGCCCATTGAATCTCCGGATCGTCAAGTTTTATTTGCTGTCCCAAAAAATGATAAGTTCGGTGGAATTATATTTTGATTTTAATGATGAAGAAAATGTACAGGACATTGCATATATTAGAAGAAATTTGAGGGACAAGTCGAATCCATTGGAATTGCCATCTGCACTGTAAGCTGATGATCATGTGGAAAGATCTGTATAATCAGTAAATTAGCTTAGGTTTAAGGCGTATTTTCGATTGACAAAGGATGCCGTAGTTTACGTTGTGGAAACGTTAAAGGATGACTTCAAAGAAAGTTACAGAT
The DNA here is from genome assembly GCF_047663935.1 of Musca autumnalis. NCBI lineage: Eukaryota > Metazoa > Arthropoda > Insecta > Diptera > Muscidae > Musca > Musca autumnalis. Next base: position 109,351 of record NW_027411767.1, read on the forward strand.
CAACAGGAATACCCCCACTTTTAAAAGTGTGCGCAGCGTTGCGATTCTTGGAGGACGAAAGTTTCCAAAAGTCCCATGGCAATGATTTCAACAATTGCATGGCTCAATCTACATTCTCAATCTACATTGTCGAGAGTATTGAAGGAAGTTGTCCACTTGATAGAGGACAAATTGTGCCAAAATTGGATCGTTTCGAAGTTGACAGAGGAGGAAAAAAGGCAAAATAAAAACCATTTTTATTCAAAAACGAAATTTTCTGGTGTAGGTGGCTATATAGATGGAGGATGTTCGTCATTTGTACTTAAACTGAACCTACTGTATTTGTCACCAAATTCATTTGCAAAAGATTTGCTGCTGTCCGCTCCAAAGGCGATAAATTCACTTATTTTGATGGACCACCACCAGTGTCGTTGAAGTTTATTTTATTTTGAGGCATTTTCTTTTTCAACTTTGCTTTAAAGTGAATCCAGACTCTGCCACTCTTCAGGTGTTCGTGTTAGAGGTTCATGGCTGTTTAAACTGTCCGAAATGGACCTCCACACTTCATCCGCTGTGGCTTTGGTTTCACTGAAACTCCCGAACTCCTCGGGCTAAGTTTGGATTTTCACTCAGTTTATCAATTAATATTTCGAACTGCTGCTTTGTCGTTATTTTCACCATATTGATACACAAAATTAATTAATGATGCAAAGAATCAATAATTGTTAACAAAATGTTTATTTTTCCTTCTATTTTACTTCTTGTTTCTTCGTAAATGTTCACTGCAACTGAAAATTGGTGGTTGCTGAGAAACAGCCGCTTCGTCAACTGAGATTCGCAACTTCAGTTGAGAGTTGCCATACGTGGATCAATTTTGACAACTGGCAACGCCACTCAACGATAATTGTTATCGAAGATCGACCCCTTAATATACATACTAAAAGTTGTTTAAAATTTTACCATTTTCATCCATAAAATGTTTTTACTGTTCGAAAAATCGAATACCAATTACGACGAAATGGGTTAAACAGATAAACAGGGACATCACGCATTCTTAGGGTGTTTCGATTCAAATCGTCTTTTGAATAACGACATTACGTTATAAACAATGTCCTTTTAAGCGATTTCGTGTGTACGTTAAATTACATATTATTAACATATTCTTGGTATGATATATCAGCAAAAATGTCTAAAATCGTCTTTTCCATTTCAAAAAAAATCAAAAAAAATTTTGATGCTACATCTATGATTTTTGGTACATAGATTAAGAAAAAAATCGTCATTCCAAATTTGTTTTCGTTACCAACTTTGATCGTTGCGCGCAAAAGATATGACCGTTTTAATTATGCTAATTAGAAAAAATTCTAAAAAAAATCGCGGCTTAATATAGTTAGCTTTTATATCCTATTATCGATAACTGAATTCGCACCCTTTGCGATGGTGCAAAAAAAATCGAAAAGTTTCAATGGATTCGCGAAAAATTAAATTTGTTAAATAATTTCACGTATTTACAAACATATTTTTGAAACAATAGCGCTTATACTTACAAAACAAATATATAAAAAACTTATAGCAGCATCCGGACATTGTGAGGAATAAAATGTAACCTAAGTTGTGAAGTTTGGAGCTATAGTATTCTTGTTATTTGCAAAAATAAAAAGAAAATATGACGAAAAAAATAAAAATCATGTTATTCTAATTTTATTTTTTATGGTTTTATAGGAAAGGTTGAAGAAAAAAATGTTTGAGTTCTTCGTCATTTTCGTCCAAATTTCACGCAGTAATGAAGATATGCCGTTGCAACAAATTTTTCGCTTATAGTTTTCCTATTGGCGAATATTTTTAGAACATTATATTAAATCACAAGGAATTCCAATTATGGCATAACATTAAAATAATGTTATATTGAATAGTACAACATTTGAAACGCATATAAACCGCGTAATAGTGAAAATGACATGATGCGCATCCGATTTTCAAACACAGCGAATCAATCCCTTTTATTTGGTGTACAGTCTATGAAATTCTATTTGGCGGCCACGATGTAGCATCTGATGCATATTAGGGCGCAAAATACAATTAGATGGTCATAATTTCCACGAAGTTCATTTACATTTTATGCGCATTCGATTTCGATGATAAGATTTAAAAATACATCATTAGATGTCGTTTCATTGCGATCCATCAAGAACCGTGGATGTAGCATGGCACTTGATTTTTAGAAAAAATCAATTGTATCTCCGGATTAGCTATAGTTTTGAAATATATGTTTTCGCACATTTTAAACAGGCATGTAGCTCTATTTCAGTAAAAATTACACTTCCAAAACGCGTTTCAATGCGCGCAATTTTCAAAAACATTTTTTGCAGATTTTCGAAATTTGAGGGGTATCATATCCGCCGATCTAGTGGACGGATTTGGACGCGTCACGGATTATTAGATTCAGAACGTAAAAAAACTAGGTTCACGCGGGTTTCACCGACAATTTAATGGCAGCTGCAAATTTTGAATCAAAAAACAGGTTTTTTATAAAAATTTACGCACAAAAATTTCGACTTTAAGCTGAGATTGTTGTGAACCTTTGAAGGCTACACGCCCGAGTTATACATCAAAAAATTCATAATCGCGAGTATTACAATCTCATAGTCAGTTTTAAACGAGTACAGTTGCGCGTCCCGATTAGAGCATAAATTCAAAAAACCCAATTTTTCAGTCTTCAAAATGTCAGTTTGAGATTGATGCAGTGGTTTTATTAAAAAATCATACATTAGAAACTTCATCTCTGAAGTGTATTCTCCAACTTATTCTTTGAACATTATACTCTACATTGTATTGTAAAGCCACTAATTGAAAATTGACTTAAAAAAACTCATTTCCTTCAACGATTTTTTCCTATTTTTTTACATTAATATGACCACAGCTTCCGGTCAATTTATAATTTTAAGAAATCCATCGGTGAATTGGACTAAAACAGTTTATTTTACCGAAATGCGGTCAAAAGTTATGGTATAGTAAACTGATCGCGAGTTACAATACCCCATACCTCAGTTTCAACATAAGTAAATTTTCTACAAAAAGGCCGATACGTATCTGTTAAGAAATTACTATGCTCGAACCACAAGAGGATGTGCACCCAATGCCATGTGAACTAAAACTCTCGAAGGGAGCAATGGATTTGGTCCAAAATTTGAAAATCGTATTACAATATTTTATCAAGTCGGGTATAGTCCATATAAATCCAGTCCTTCGGGTACCACCCATTCAAAATTTCTATTTTGATTTACATTTTCTCTCTAAATGGGTGCAATTTAGCATTAAGTGTTCGTAGTGATCAAAATTATCTTGTTTTTGTAATCCTGCTCTCATTTTTTGAGAACACAACAAGCGTTCATTTTTGCGATTTTTGCCGCAAATTTTTGGCGTCATAATTGTGACAGAACAATTTACATAAACTTGCCAGACATTTTGTGGAATACTTTACATACCACCTACAAAACAAACATACATAGCGTTTATATGCAAATTGGCGGATTTTTGGAACAATTTGGCGCAAATAAAACACATATCAAGGAAGTGGACGCGTTTGTTGGAGAATCGCTAAAACACTTTGAGGTTAACTAACCACAAAAATTTGAGCATTTTTTACAAAGGATTTGGTATACAAGCGCAGTGATTTGTAGGCTAACTAACCTTAAAAAATATACTTAAAAATTTGTCTATACATTTCTTTAAAAACACTTAACCTGAATTTACACAACTATTTGAAAACTTTTGAACAATTTTTTGAATTCTTGCTGATGGAAATTTTTGTTCTTGATACAAAATATTTTCATCTTTCTTGAATTCTTTTGCTGAAACATTTTACTGTGATTTTTTACAACATTTTGCTGCAATATTTTTTCTTTGAAAATTAAATTACTTTGAACTTTGCTGAAATATTTTGCATTTGACCCAAGTCATTCTCTTTGCTGGAAATAATTGGAGTTTTTATACTTGGTTGCTGAAAAGTTGCTGCTGACCCAAAAATTTGTTCACGAAATATTTCGCTGGGATTCTTAAATTTTCTGATTTAATTATTGTTTGATTCTCGACTCTAAATCATTCTGTCTTTTGAGCTGTAACATATAATAAAATCCTCCTAACAGAGGAATTAAGTGATTTTATTGTCTTTCTGTTGCAAGACTCGTTGAAAATTATAATTTCTACTGTGCAACCCAACACACACCTTTTCTAGTCGCATATTTTTTTGGATATTTTTTGGATTGAAATCTTTCTTTTTATACCCTCCACCATAGGATGGGGGTATATTAAGTTTGTCACTACGTTTGTAACTACTCGAAATAATAATTGTAGACCCCACAAACTATATATATTCTTGATCAGCGTGCAATTCTACATCGATATAGCCATGTCCGTCCGTCTGTCTGTCCGTCTGTGGAAATCACTCTAGCGTCCGAACGGATTGACGTAGGTGGATGAAATTTTGGGAAAATCTATTATTTCTACGCATTTGGTATTGAAAGTGGGCTATGTAGGTCCACGCCTTCGTATAGCCCCCATACAAAATGACGCGTGATGCGTCGTCGTTTTAAGGAATTTTTAAGATATTTGTTCCATTTTACCACCGAATTGGTTGTAATTTGGTATTTTGTGTCTCCACAGGCCAAAAAACATTCCTACCAAAGTTGGTTAATATAGGTCCACGTTTTGGTATAGCCCCCATATAACGCCCCATATAAAGTACGCGTCATTTTAATATATTTTGAATGTGTAAGTCCCATTTGACAACAGAATCGGTTGCAACTTTGTATTTTGTGTTTCCAGAGGCTAAGAAACATTTCGACAATAAAATGTTTATATAGGTCCACGTTTTGATATAGCCCCCATAGGACGATATCTCCCGATTTTCGGTATTTTGAAGCTTTTGGTCTCATTATCACACCGAGATGGCTGAGATTTGTGGTGGAGGGTATAAAAAGTTCGGCCCGACCGAACTTAACTCTTTTCCCACTTGTACTGTTTCTTTTTGCTATCGTTTCTTGAATTTGCATAAAATCTCTGGTGGAAAAGCATTTTTATAAGTTTTCTGACTCTTCGAAATAATTCTCCTTAGCGGTTTTTATTATAAAATACTGACTCTTTTTCTGACTTTCCTCTGAAAATAGCTGTTATCAAATATTTTAACCTTTAACTTTGGAGGTGAAAATGTAGGACGTACTTTTTGACGTGGTGGTAAATTTTACCCCTATACATATTCTTTAATATTTCTTTATATATTATCTATTTTTTCTAATATTTGGCATTTTTTGTATGGCATTGACTTAGCAAATTATAATACAGCATCAAATCAAACCACGCACTTCGTTTTTGAAAAAAAATTAGGCCCTACATTTCACAGACCGTCTTTTAATCCAACAAAAAAGACATAATTTATTTTTAGAAAAAAATAAAGAATATAACAATACTTAAAAACGTGAAATTATATTTTTGACAGTCAGGGGTACGTATTAAATAAAAATACAGAGATCATTCAAAAACACAAGTTTTTTTTAAAAATCTGCAGGGTACCAAATAGTTGGTTTAATCAATATGAATGGATCGTACGCTATACACATACATATGGGTTTGCTGCAAGCCATTTACATTCCTTTCTTTGATTAAAAACAGGTATGTGTAGTTTTTTATGCCTACTAATCATATCTATATATATATATAAAAATGGTGTAAAAGATGTATAGTAATTCATAAAATGAGAACGGCTGGGCCGATTTCTGTAAAATTTTTTGTCAGTTATTCGTATTTTCGAGGAGAAGGTCTTTACGGAAGAAAATTTTGGAAAATCTCTCTGGAAAAGTCGGAAAATTGGAAAAATCGAAAATTGAATTTTTGTATGAAATTTTATTCCTTAATAGCGAGACGAAGTTCGCCGGGTCCGCTAGTATAATATATTTTCGAGTCCCTGTGATATATTTTAGATTGTTCTATTGAGTCCTTGCCACAGATCCTAGTAATGACTTCACATAGGTAGCCTTTGGTTATGTTGAATTCAGGATCGACCATCACCGTCAACTTTGCTGAACGTATCCTCTTCTAGCAATTTACTTATTATAGGAACACTGATTTGCTGTGAAAATGGCATAACTGAGTATGCAGAATATATAGTTCATGCGCCAAATTTAACGTGTGGTCAAAACTTTTCCATGAAATTCATACGTCGTATTGGACGTGGGGTAATTTTTTTACATAGGATACTTACGTTAGTTCGGAGGTGGTGGTAAAATATGTTCTATGCCACAGTGACAAGAACTTGGACGTGGAGTAATGTTTACACCACCGCACATACGGGTAATATAGGCCAGAAGTTGATCAAAACTCAGCATATAAATTTCACGTTTTTAAAAACAGACTATTGGTAAACAGTCACCTGACCCTTTTCTCCATTCGCTATGACCATCCGCAACTATCTGCGGTTAACCAATCCAAAACAGCAGCCAATTGAACTCAGCTATAATGAAAGCAAAAAAGTACATGTTCAAATATTATAAATTGAAGTGAACATTGAAATAAAAATATTTTCGCGAAAATTTATAATTTTCAACGTTTTTTGTTTTTGTATATTCTCCGTACAAGATAAGCTTATAAAAATTCCAAATTGTTTTTGCAGCTTCATTCTTTAATAATGGTGGTACGTCTCTTCCTTCGTGCATATTTGTTATGATAATTTTTAAGATAACTCAAATTTCAAAAGTGAAAAAGTGCATGATGTGAACGATTGCGGACCATAATTACTTTTGGTGATTTATGCACTGAAGTCTCCAACATTAGATCCAATCATAATATATTGCGCATATTTGCGCCATTCTGAAAAAATCTCATTTTTCTCAACTAAAACCATTGAAATATTTAAATATGGCAGTATTTAGAAAAACATTTACAAAATAGAAATATGTTTTGGTTCCAGCATTCGCCAAATCCACTTATTTTATTTGTACTCATGTGTATTAGAGCTCATCAAAATCGCCAAAGATAATTGTTTTTGCATCTTCACTATTAGTTTATTGTGATGCATCCCGTCATTCATAGATATCTTTTATGATAACTCAAATTTCAATGGTGAAATACTACTTTTGCAGACCATAGTTACTTTTGATGTTTTATGCAAGATTCTGCAGATTATGCTGATCACGGGTTTTTCTGAAGTAAAATATGGGTAAGACAACAAGTGCGCACTAGGGTTATAACTTGGATTTAATTAATTTTTAATTTTTTTTTTAATTTTAGTTTGTTTTTCCGCGAAAATAAGAAAATTTTTTTAGATATTATGGTGCATCTACAGATGTATGTCGAATGCTATTACTGATATACGCATACATTTTCTCAATACAACAAATAGGAAATTTTATCGATACAGAGTCAGCGGTTAAGAGAACTGATGAGGAAGTTTGCTGCTTCCGAAACTATAGTATTCTCTGCCTCCGCTCGTAGTAATCAATTTCATTACCCACTGTAAAACATTTTGTTTCTTCAAATTTTGAAGGAACAAAAAAAATGGACTTTAGCTGAAATAAATACACAACAAGTATTATTTTGCAGTCCAACAATACAAAGCCAACAACAATAACAGGCAATCAGCACGACCTTACTTGTTGACTACGCATAAAGCAAAAACAACATTTTGTTGTGATCTCTGCTTACTGCAAACAACACTACTTATGCTTGTCTTCTTTGCGATGCAAAGACAGCATTAAAAAACAGTAGTGGGTATATGATTTTGATTATTCTGACTCAATTGTGCGGTCAACAGATTTAGGAGGATACGGAAAAAATTTCTCGTTCTGTTTAATTTTCTGGTCACTCTTATTGACCTGTTTATCGATACAGAGTCAGCGGTTAAGAGAACTGATGAGGAAGTTTGGCTGCTTCCGAAACTATAGTATTCTCTGCCTCCGCTCGTAGTAATCAATTTCATTACCCACTGTAAAACATTTTGTTTCTTCAAATTTTGAAGGAACAAAAAAAATGGACTTTAGCTGAAATAAATACACAACAAATTTAAAAATATATATATTTTTATAAGAGAATAAAAACCGCTATAACTTTTGCGCGCATCGGCCAATTTTGTGAACGCAAACACATTTGAAACAAGCATTTTTTCCTTAACCTCCATAATAAAAATCGTAGATGTGCTCGCAAAAAAAATTTTGTATTTTTTTCAAATTGAATGGCAAAGGAAATGTGGTTTTTACCATACAAATCTGAACCGATTTTAACCAAAATTGTAAAATTGTCTTCTAAGCTAGTTTTGTAGGTTTGTACCAATTTTCAGCTTGATCGGACTTATACTACGCTTTTAGTGCATTATTTATCCCATATCCGGTGCTAATATATATGGGAGCTATATCCAAATCTGGACCGATTTTCATTATTTTCTACAAAAGTAGTCCTTGGACCAAAGATTTGATTTGTGCAAAATATTATATCAATCGGATTATAAATGAGGTTTTTAGGAGTTTTAATCAACTTTTAACATACATTACTCCTATGTGCACCGTAAGCATATCTCCTCACTTGCTAGTCATATGACAACCAAAACATTACTGACTACTTACGCCAAGGAAATATGAAGATACGGGGAAAATTAGACCGATCGCTCAAAGCATGCGAGAGTAGTTAACAAAATATAAGCGACGGGGTAAAATTTACCCCCACCTCCACAGTTAATGGTTAACTTACTTTACATATTTCTTCATATTTATTTATTCTTTATAGTATTAGAAAACTGGACTCCAGAACATACATTTAATACAATAAAAAATATAAATAAATAAAATCACAATTAAACTTAAGCTACTTTTATCACAGAACCGTTTCTACATTATCGCTATTGAAAACTGAAGCTTAGTATTATCTTTGTCTTCTTTCGTATTTATCGATTTTGTTATTCTCTGTTGTATTCGTAGACTTTCTAAAGCTGGGTACACATTGCCAGTTTTGAATGACAGCTTTGTTGTTGCTTGCTAGTGTGGCCGTTCATTTTTGTCAGTCATTTTTGTTGATTATAATGTTTATTATATGTTGCGGGTAACTGCTTTTCTTCAGTATTCCTGCGAGAGTAGTTAACAAAATATAAGCGACGGGGTAAAATTTACCCCCACCTCCACAGTTAATGGTTAACTTACTTTACATATTTCTTCATATTTATTTATTCTTTATAGTATTAGAAAACTGGACTCCAGAACATACATTTAATACAATAAAAAATATAAATAAATAAAATCACAATTAAACTTAAGCTACTTTTATCACAGAACCGTTTCTACATTATCGCTATTGAAAACTGAAGCTTAGTATTATCTTTGTCTTCTTTCGTATTTATCGATTTTGTTATTCTCTGTTGTATTCGTAGACTTTCTAAAGCTGGGTACACATTGCCAGTTTTGAATGACAGCTTTGTTGTTGCTTGCTAGTGTGGCCGTTCATTTTTGTCAGTCATTTTTGTTGATTATAATGTTTATTATATGTTGCGGGTAACTGCTTTTCTTCAGTATTCCTGCGATTTTGTTAATATTTTTGTCTATAAATTGTTTGTCAGTTATTAAGTTTATCTTGTTTAAGAGACTTTTTGCTGTATTTATTTTCATGATTTTCGGTGGTGTTGAATGGAAGTTTATTATGCGCCCTGAAGAAGTATATATCGTATACCATTCTGTTACCAGTTTTTCCTCGTCTCTCATTATTCACACGTAAATATATGGCAGTTTGTTGTTATTTTCTTTTTCTATTTTTGGTGGTAGTTATTTAAGATTATTTAAGAGACTGAGGATGATGTTCTCCTCTTTTTTTGTCGATGATTGCAAAAATGCCGTCCACATATTTCGTCAGTAGTTTAATTTTAATGCCATTTTTATAGAGTTTGTAGAGCCGTAACGTCGTCAAGTAGTGTATCTAGTACGATATCTGCTATCGTTGGCGATAGAGGATTGCATTTTAAATAGTTTTCGTCCTTCAGGACAAAGTTTAGGATCTTAAAAAAAATGTGGGTTTTGGTATTGTGTGTTTTCCTGAATCTTTCCCATTTTTCCATGATATGTTTCATTGCTAAATCGGTTGGGATATTTGTGAACAAAGATATTACATCGAAGGATACAATTATTTCGTATTTATCTAAGATGATATTATTTAGTTTTTCTTTTAAGCTTATGCTATTTTTTATCTTGTATTTTGTTGAAATTAGAGTCTTCAGAATCTTACCGATGTATTGAACTAGGTTATAGCATGGTACGTTAACTGAGGACACTATTGGTTTAATGGAGTGTCCGCTTTGTGTATCTTTGGCAGTCCGTATCGTTCTGGGGCAAATGCTGCAATGCTAGTTAGTTGTATTTTTTCCCATTTTGTTATTAAATTTTTCTTGTGAAGGTCTGTTACTATAATATTGTATATTTTTTCAAGTTTTGTCGTCGGATCATCTCTAGTTTGTATGTTGATTTGTCTTCTAGTAGTATGTTGAGTTTCGTTGTATATTCTTCTTTGTATAAAATAACGGCAAGTATATATTTTTCCTTCTCATTGTTGTATATTTTTTATAGTTTGAGATTCTATTAGCAATTTTTGCTCTGGTAGTTTCTTTTTCTGTGTTGTGTTTGATTGATTGCACCCACTGTTCAATGTCGGCTATGAGGGAGACCGGATTGAAGTTCTTGGAGGTAACGGGTAGGGCAAACTTTTTATTATGTAGTTTGTGTTGGTCAAAATTTGTTTATATTATTATAGGTTTTTTTTTTTTAGCTATTTGACCTACGATGGTTTTAGCAAATAAAACAAAAAGAATTATTGCTTTTCATCCCTACGTTTCGTCACTTTTTTGGCGACTTCTTCAGGGGACTTCGTCTATTTAAATAAATAAATAAAGGTCAAGAGATCGGCATCCAAATATAACTCACGTGGGAGGATTGTGTCTTTCAGAAACAAAGATATAAGCTGTATATTAAAAATTTTCACAATTTTCACACAAAAGTTGTGGTCCATTTAACCCTCTAAATATTATCTGATCGCCATCTCAAATTGCAGGCATCTTCATTGTCATACACTCTTACCTTACTTAAAATTTCGCGTTGATCGGACTATTATTGCGACCTACAGAGCCGCTACAAAATTGGATACAAATTATGTTTTTGGTCCATTTCACCCGCTAAATATTTTGCGATCATCACCAATTAAAATAGCGATCTATTCTGATGTGAAGCCGACCTCCATACCAAATTTCGTGACGATCGGTCCATAATTGCGGCCTGGAGTTTGATTACAATTTATAATGGACAGACGGACACACGGACGGACGGACGGACACACATGTCAAAATCGCTTTATCTCGTCGAGATATGAAGATTGGTATACCACATTGGGGGTCTCCGACGAATATTTCGCGGTGTTACATGAATTTTTCCCAAAACAAACTTATAATACCCTTTCCACATAGTGGTGTAGGGTATAAAAAGTATCCAAAAATAATAATTGCGGCCTGGAGTTTGATTACAATTTATAATGGACAGACGGACGGACGGACACACATCTCAAAATCGCTTTATCTCGTCGAGATATGAAGATTGGTATACCACATTGGGGGTCTCCGACGAATATTTCGCGGTGTTACATGAATTTTTCCCAAAACAAACTTATAATACCCTTTCCACATAGTGGTGTAGGGTATAAAAAGTATCCAAAAATATAGGCTCCGGAAATGCACCCCTACCATCAAGCAGGAGGGGAAGTTTTCCAGGGAAGATTTTTTATACCCTCCACCATAGTATGGAGGGTATATTAAGTTTGTCATTCCGTTTGTAACACATCGAACTAATCAATTGCGACCCTATAAAGTATATATATTCTTGATCAGGATAAAATTCTAAGACGATCTAGCCATGCCCGTATGTCTGTTGTAATCACTCTAGCGTCCGCAATAATTGAGATAGAGTGCTAAAATTTTGCACCCGAGGGTATTTTTTCCATAGGCAGGTCAAGTTCGAAGATGGGCTATATCGGTCCACTCTTTGGTATAGCCACCATATAACGGTACCTCCGGATTTGAGGTATTTTGACGTTCTTCGCCACATTTGCAGTCCATGTTTTGGTATAGTCCCCATATAACGGTACCTCCCGATTTTCGGTATTTTGAGAATTTTAGCCACAAGTTTTAACCAAACTATCTGCAATTTGACATTTCAGGTTCTCAGTGGTCATGAAACATATCCACGAAACATCGTCAACATAGGTCCATGTTTTGGTATAGCCCCCATATATCGGTACCTCCCTATTTTCGGTATTTTGAGAATTTTAGCTACAATTTTTAACCGAACTAGCTGTAATTTGCCATTTGAGGTTCTCAGTGGTCTTGAAATATCTCCACCAATCATCGTCAACATAGGTAAATTTTTTGGTATAGCCCCCATATAACGGCACCTCCCGATTTTCGGTATTTTGAGAATTTTAGCCACAATGTGTAACCGATCTATCTGCAATTTGACATTTGAGGTTATCAGTGGTCATTAAACATATCCACCAAACATCGTGAACATAGGTCCATGTTTTGGTATAGCCCCCATATAACGGTACCTCTCGATTTTCGGTATTTTGAGAATTTTAGCCACAATGTGTAACCGATCTATCTGCAATTTGACATTTGAGGTTATCAGTGGTCATTAAACATATCCACCAAACATCGTGAACATAGGTCCATGTTTTGGTATAGCCCCCATATAACGGTACCTCTCGATTTTCGGTATTTTGAGAATTTTAGCCACAAGTTTTAACCGAACTATCTGCAATTTGACATTTGAGGTTCTCAGTGGTCATGAAACATCTCTACGAAACATCGTCAACATAGGTCCATGTTTTGGTACGGCCCCCTTATAACGGTAGCTCCCGATTTTCGGTATTTTGAGAATTGTAGCTGCAATTTTTAACCGAACTAGCTGTAATGATCGGTATTTTGAGAATTTTAGCTACAATTTTGTCTATTCAAAAATAATCGTCAACATAGGTCCATGTTTGGGTATAGATATGGGGGCTATGGCGTGGTGAAATTTTTGTTAGAGACCCTGTGAGCCATCAGGAATTAGCGTTATATCTCTGTTCACTGTTGCTTAAGTGCTCTACAAAAACAACAAACATAGATATAATGCTAATTCATGATGGCTCACAGGGTCTCTTGCAAAAACTTCATCACACCATAACGCGGAAGTTCGACTCACGGCGCATCTGTCCTTCGGGGTTTTTAACATACACCAAGGGCTTTCATCTCCAAAAGCAATTATCAGTGTAATTTAAGCAATAGTGGGAGACAGTAGGAGTCTGTCCATTGTCGCAAAACTGTTCCACCTAAAATTGTGAAAGGACCCTAATTATTCCATTTTAATTAAGACTATTTTATGGTGGAGGGTATAAAAAGTTCGGCCCGGCGACCTTAACGACTTTTTACTTCTTTTATTTGCTGATAGAGAAGACTTATGGGTCTATCTTGTATTGCCACTAAACTTGAGTTGCGTTGTCAGTTGTCTGCGCGACTGAGACGAAATGTTGTACCATTAATGTCAACTCAACTGGGTGGTCGATAAACATGTTATCGATCAGTGTTTTTTCAAACTTGTGACCTCTATTCGCCAAAAAAAAAACATTTTAAAAATAATTGCGCTTTGGATAACTCTTTTGTGTATTCAGGACAATATTTTAATATTTTGGCTGAGTTTTCGAGCAAATTTGGAAAACAACCCAAGATTGGAATATAACCTGCCCATTGAATCTCCGGATCGTCAAGTTTTATTTGCTGTCCCAAAAAATGATAAGTTCGGTGGAATTATATTTTGATTTTAATGATGAAGAAAATGTACAGGACATTGCATATATTAGAAGAAATTTGAGGGACAAGTCGAATCCATTGGAATTGCCATCTGCACTGTAAGCTGATGATCATGTGGAAAGATCTGTATAATCAGTAAATTAGCTTAGGTTTAAGGCGTATTTTCGATTGACAAAGGATGCCGTAGTTTACGTTGTGGAAACGTTAAAGGATGACTTCAAAGAAAGTTACAGATCAACAGGAATACCCCCACTTTTAAAAGTGTGCGCAGCGTTGCGATTCTTGGAGGACGAAAGTTTCCAAAAGTCCCATGGCAATGATTTCAACAATTGCATGGCTCAATCTACATTCTCAATCTACATTGTCGAGAGTATTGAAGGAAGTTGTCCACTTGATAGAGGACAAATTGTGCCAAAATTGGATCGTTTCGAAGTTGACAGAGGAGGAAAAAAGGCAAAATAAAAACCATTTTTATTCAAAAACGAAATTTTCTGGTGTAGGTGGCTATATAGATGGAGGATGTTCGTCATTTGTACTTAAACTGAACCTACTGTATTTGTCACCAAATTCATTTGCAAAAGATTTGCTGCTGTCCGCTCCAAAGGCGATAAATTCACTTATTTTGATGGACCACCACCAGTGTCGTTGAAGTTTATTTTATTTTGAGGCATTTTCTTTTTCAACTTTGCTTTAAAGTGAATCCAGACTCTGCCACTCTTCAGGTGTTCGTGTTAGAGGTTCATGGCTGTTTAAACTGTCCGAAATGGACCTCCACACTTCATCCGCTGTGGCTTTGGTTTCACTGAAACTCCCGAACTCCTCGGGCTAAGTTTGGATTTTCACTCAGTTTATCAATTAATATTTCGAACTGCTGCTTTGTCGTTATTTTCACCATATTGATACACAAAATTAATTAATGATGCAAAGAATCAATAATTGTTAACAAAATGTTTATTTTTCCTTCTATTTTACTTCTTGTTTCTTCGTAAATGTTCACTGCAACTGAAAATTGGTGGTTGCTGAGAAACAGCCGCTTCGTCAACTGAGATTCGCAACTTCAGTTGAGAGTTGCCATACGTGGATCAATTTTGACAACTGGCAACGCCACTCAACGATAATTGTTATCGAAGATCGACCCCTTAATATACATACTAAAAGTTGTTTAAAATTTTACCATTTTCATCCATAAAATGTTTTTACTGTTCGAAAAATCGAATACCAATTACGACGAAATGGGTTAAACAGATAAACAGGGACATCACGCATTCTTAGGGTGTTTCGATTCAAATCGTCTTTTGAATAACGACATTACGTTATAAACAATGTCCTTTTAAGCGATTTCGTGTGTACGTTAAATTACATATTATTAACATATTCTTGGTATGATATATCAGCAAAAATGTCTAAAATCGTCTTTTCCATTTCAAAAAAATCAAAAAAAATTTTGATGCTACATCTATGATTTTTGGTACATAGATTAAGAAAAAAATCGTCATTCCAAATTTGTTTTCGTTACCAACTTTGATCGTTGCGCGCAAAAGATATGACCGTTTTAATTATGCTAATTAGAAAAAATTCTAAAAAAAATCGCGGCTTAATATAGTTAGCTTTTATATCCTATTATCGATAACTGAATTCGCACCCTTTGCGATGGTGCAAAAAAATCGAAAAGTTTCAATGGATTCGCGAAAAATTAAATTTTGTTAAATAATTTCACGTATTTACAAACATATTTTTGAAACAATAGCGCTTATACTTACAAAACAAATATATAAAAAACTTATAGCAGCATCCGGACATTGTGAGGAATAAAATGTAACCTAAGTTGTGAAGTTTGGAGCTATAGTATTCTTGTTATTTGCAAAAATAAAAGAAAAATATGACGAAAAAAATAAAAATCATGTTATTCTAATTTTATTTTTTATGGTTTTATAGGAAAGGTTGAAGAAAAAAATGTTTGAGTTCTTCGTCATTTTCGTCCAAATTTCACGCAGTAATGAAGATATGCCGTTGCAACAAATTTTTCGCTTATAGTTTTCCTATTGGCGAATATTTTTAGAACATTATATTAAATCACAAGGAATTCCAATTATGGCATAACATTAAAATAATGTTATATTGAATAGTACAACATTTGAAACGCATATAAACCGCGTAATAGTGAAAATGACATGATGCGCATCCGATTTTCAAACACAGCGAATCAATCCCTTTTATTTGGTGTACAGTCTATGAAATTCTATTTGGCGGCCACGATGTAGCATCTGATGCATATTAGGGCGCAAAATACAATTAGATGGTCATAATTTCCACGAAGTTCATTTACATTTTATGCGCATTCGATTTCGATGATAAGATTTAAAAATACATCATTAGATGTCGTTTCATTGCGATCCATCAAGAACCGTGGATGTAGCATGGCACTTGATTTTTAGAAAAAATCAATTGTATCTCCGGATTAGCTATAGTTTTGAAATATATGTTTTCGCACATTTTAAACAGGCATGTAGCTCTATTTCAGTAAAAATTACACTTCCAAAACGCGTTTCAATGCGCGCAATTTTCAAAAACATTTTTTGCAGATTTTCGAAATTTGAGGGGTATCATATCCGCCGATCTAGTGGACGGATTTGGACGCGTCACGGATTATTAGATTCAGAACGTAAAAAAACTAGGTTCACGCGGGTTTCACCGACAATTTAATGGCAGCTGCAAATTTTGAATCAAAAAACAGGTTTTTTATAAAAATTTACGCACAAAAATTTCGACTTTAAGCTGAGATTGTTGTGAACCTTTGAAGGCTACACGCCCGAGTTATACATCAAAAAATTCATAATCGCGAGTATTACAATCTCATAGTCAGTTTTAAACGAGTACAGTTGCGCGTCCCGATTAGAGCATAAATTCAAAAAACCCAATTTTTCAGTCTTCAAAATGTCAGTTTGAGATTGATGCAGTGGTTTTATTAAAAAATCATACATTAGAAACTTCATCTCTGAAGTGTATTCTCCAACTTATTCTTTGAACATTATACTCTACATTGTATTGTAAAGCCACTAATTGAAAATTGACTTAAAAAAACTCATTTCCTTCAACGATTTTTTCCTATTTTTTTACATTAATATGACCACAGCTTCCGGTCAATTTATAATTTTAAGAAATCCATCGGTGAATTGGACTAAAACAGTTTATTTTACCGAAATGCGGTCAAAAGTTATGGTATAGTAAACTGATCGCGAGTTACAATACCCCATACCTCAGTTTCAACATAAGTAAATTTTCTACAAAAAGGCCGATACGTATCTGTTAAGAAATTACTATGCTCGAACCACAAGAGGATGTGCACCCAATGCCATGTGAACTAAAACTCTCGAAGGGAGCAATGGATTTGGTCCAAAATTTGAAAATCGTATTACAATATTTTATCAAGTCGGGTATAGTCCATATAAATCCAGTCCTTCGGGTACCACCCATTCAAAATTTCTATTTTGATTTACATTTTCTCTCTAAATGGGTGCAATTTAGCATTAAGTGTTCGTAGTGATCAAAATTATCTTGTTTTTGTAATCCTGCTCTCATTTTTTGAGAACACAACAAGCGTTCATTTTTGCGATTTTTGCCGCAAATTTTTGGCGTCATAATTGTGACAGAACAATTTACATAAACTTGCCAGACATTTTGTGGAATACTTTACATACCACCTACAAAACAAACATACATAGCGTTTATATGCAAATTGGCGGATTTTTGGAACAATTTGGCGCAAATAAAACACATATCAAGGAAGTGGACGCGTTTGTTGGAGAATCGCTAAAACACTTTGAGGTTAACTAACCACAAAAATTTGAGCATTTTTTACAAAGGATTTGGTATACAAGCGCAGTGATTTGTAGGCTAACTAACCTTAAAAAATATACTTAAAAATTTGTCTATACATTTCTTTAAAAACACTTAACCTGAATTTACACAACTATTTGAAAACTTTTGAACAATTTTTTGAATTCTTGCTGATGGAAATTTTTGTTCTTGATACAAAATATTTTCATCTTTCTTGAATTCTTTTGCTGAAACATTTTACTGTGATTTTTTACAACATTTTGCTGCAATATTTTTTCTTTGAAAATTAAATTACTTTGAACTTTGCTGAAATATTTTGCATTTGACCCAAGTCATTCTCTTTGCTGGAAATAATTGGAGTTTTTATACTTGGTTGCTGAAAAGTTGCTGCTGACCCAAAAATTTGTTCACGAAATATTTCGCTGGGATTCTTAAATTTTCTGATTTAATTATTGTTTGATTCTCGACTCTAAATCATTCTGTCTTTTGAGCTGTAACATATAATAAAATCCTCCTAACAGAGGAATTAAGTGATTTTATTGTCTTTCTGTTGCAAGACTCGTTGAAAATTATAATTTCTACTGTGCAACCCAACACACACCTTTTCTAGTCGCATATTTTTTTGGATATTTTTTGGATTGAAATCTTTCTTTTTATACCCTCCACCATAGGATGGGGGTATATTAAGTTTGTCACTACGTTTGTAACTACTCGAAATAATAATTGTAGACCCCACAAACTATATATATTCTTGATCAGCGTGCAATTCTACATCGATATAGCCATGTCCGTCCGTCTGTCTGTCCGTCTGTGGAAATCACTCTAGCGTCCGAACGGATTGACGTAGGTGGATGAAATTTTGGGAAAATCTATTATTTCTACGCATTTGGTATTGAAAGTGGGCTATGTAGGTCCACGCCTTCGTATAGCCCCCATACAAAATGACGCGTGATGCGTCGTCGTTTTAAGGAATTTTTAAGATATTTGTTCCATTTTACCACCGAATTGGTTGTAATTTGGTATTTTGTGTCTCCACAGGCCAAAAAACATTCCTACCAAAGTTGGTTAATATAGGTCCACGTTTTGGTATAGCCCCCATATAACGCCCCATATAAAGTACGCGTCATTTTAATATATTTTGAATGTGTAAGTCCCATTTGACAACAGAATCGGTTGCAACTTTGTATTTTGTGTTTCCAGAGGCTAAGAAACATTTCGACAATAAAATGTTTATATAGGTCCACGTTTTGATATAGCCCCCATAGGACGATATCTCCCGATTTTCGGTATTTTGAAGCTTTTGGTCTCATTATCACACCGAGATGGCTGAGATTTGTGGTGGAGGGTATTAAAAGTTCGGCCCGACCGAACTTAACTCTTTTCCCACTTGTACTGTTTCTTTTTGCTATCGTTTCTTGAATTTGCATAAAATCTCTGGTGGAAAAGCATTTTTATAAGTTTTCTGACTCTTCGAAATAATTCTCCTTAGCGGTTTTTATTATAAAATACTGACTCTTTTTCTGACTTTCCTCTGAAAATAGCTGTTATCAAATATTTTAACCCTTAACTTTGGAGGTGAAAATGTAGGACGTACTTTTTGACGTGGTGGTAAATTTTACCCCTATACATATTCTTTAATATTTCTTTATATATTATCTATTTTTTCTAATATTTGGCATTTTTTGTATGGCATTGACTTAGCAAATTATAATACAGCATCAAATCAAACCACGCACTTCGTTTTTGAAAAAAAATTAGGCCCTACATTTCACAGACCGTCTTTTAATCCAACAAAAAAGACATAATTTATTTTTAGAAAAAAATAAAGAATATAACAATACTTAAAAACGTGAAATTATATTTTTGACAGTCAGGGGTACGTATTAAATAAAAATACAGAGATCATTCAAAAACACAAGTTTTTTTTAAAAATCTGCAGGGTACCAAATAGTTGGTTTAATCAATATGAATGGATCGTACGCTATACACATACATATGGGTTTGCTGCAAGCCATTTACATTCCTTTCTTTGATTAAAAACAGGTATGTGTAGTTTTTTATGCCTACTAATCATATCTATATATATATATAAAAATGGTGTAAAAGATGTATAGTAATTCATAAAATGAGAACGGCTGGGCCGATTTCTGTAAAATTTTTTGTCAGTTATTCGTATTTTCGAGGAGAAGGTCTTTACGGAAGAAAATTTTGGAAAATCTCTCTGGAAAAGTCGGAAAATTGGAAAAATCGAAAATTGAATTTTTGTATGAAATTTTATTCCTTAATAGCGAGACGAAGTTCGCCGGGTCCGCTAGTATAATATATTTTCGAGTCCCTGTGATATATTTTAGATTGTTCTATTGAGTCCTTGCCACAGATCCTAGTAATGACTTCACATAGGTAGCCTTTGGTTATGTTGAATTCAGGATCGACCATCACCGTCAACTTTGCTGAACGTATCCTCTTCTAGCAATTTACTTATTATAGGAACACTGATTTGCTGTGAAAATGGCATAACTGAGTATGCAGAATATATAGTTCATGCGCCAAATTTAACGTGTGGTCAAAACTTTTCCATGAAATTCATACGTCGTATTGGACGTGGGGTAATTTTTTTACATAGGATACTTACGTTAGTTCGGAGGTGGTGGTAAAATATGTTCTATGCCACAGTGACAAGAACTTGGACGTGGAGTAATGTTTACACCACCGCACATACGGGTAATATAGGCCAGAAGTTGATCAAAACTCAGCATATAAATTTCACGTTTTTAAAAACAGACTATTGGTAAACAGTCACCTGACCCTTTTCTCCATTCGCTATGACCATCCGCAACTATCTGCGGTTAACCAATCCAAAACAGCAGCCAATTGAACTCAGCTATAATGAAAGCAAAAAAGTACATGTTCAAATATTATAAATTGAAGTGAACATTGAAATAAAAATATTTTCGCGAAAATTTATAATTTTCAACGTTTTTTGTTTTTGTATATTCTCCGTACAAGATAAGCTTATAAAAATTCCAAATTGTTTTTGCAGCTTCATTCTTTAATAATGGTGGTACGTCTCTTCCTTCGTGCATATTTGTTATGATAATTTTTAAGATAACTCAAATTTCAAAAGTGAAAAAGTGCATGATGTGAACGATTGCGGACCATAATTACTTTTGGTGATTTATGCACTGAAGTCTCCAACATTAGATCCAATCATAATATATTGCGCATATTTGCGCCATTCTGAAAAAATCTCATTTTTCTCAACTAAAACCATTGAAATATTTAAATATGGCAGTATTTAGAAAAACATTTACAAAATAGAAATATGTTTTGGTTCCAGCATTCGCCAAATCCACTTATTTTATTTGTACTCATGTGTATTAGAGCTCATCAAAATCGCCAAAGATAATTGTTTTTGCATCTTCACTATTAGTTTATTGTGATGCATCCCGTCATTCATAGATATCTTTTATGATAACTCAAATTTCAATGGTGAAATACTACTTTTGCAGACCATAGTTACTTTTGATGTTTTATGCAAGATTCTGCAGATTATGCTGATCACGGGTTTTTCTGAAGTAAAATATGGGTAAGACAACAAGTGCGCACTAGGGTTATAACTTGGATTTAATTAATTTTTAATTTTTTTTTTAATTTTAGTTTGTTTTTCCGCGAAAATAAGAAAATTTTTTTAGATATTATGGTGCATCTACAGATGTATGTCGAATGCTATTACTGATATACGCATACATTTTCTCAATACAACAAATAGGAAATTTTATCGATACAGAGTCAGCGGTTAAGAGAACTGATGAGGAAGTTTGCTGCTTCCGAAACTATAGTATTCTCTGCCTCCGCTCGTAGTAATCAATTTCATTACCCACTGTAAAACATTTTGTTTCTTCAAATTTTGAAGGAACAAAAAAAATGGACTTTAGCTGAAATAAATACACAACAAGTATTATTTTGCAGTCCAACAATACAAAGCCAACAACAATAACAGGCAATCAGCACGACCTTACTTGTTGACTACGCATAAAGCAAAAACAACATTTTGTTGTGATCTCTGCTTACTGCAAACAACACTACTTATGCTTGTCTTCTTTGCGATGCAAAGACAGCATTAAAAAACAGTAGTGGGTATATGATTTTGATTATTCTGACTCAATTGTGCGGTCAACAGATTTAGGAGGATACGGAAAAAATTTCTCGTTCTGTTTAATTTTCTGGTCACTCTTATTGACCTGTTTATCGATACAGAGTCAGCGGTTAAGAGAACTGATGAGGAAGTTTGGCTGCTTCCGAAACTATAGTATTCTCTGCCTCCGCTCGTAGTAATCAATTTCATTACCCACTGTAAAACATTTTGTTTCTTCAAATTTTGAAGGAACAAAAAAAATGGACTTTAGCTGAAATAAATACACAACAAATTTAAAAATATATATATTTTTATAAGAGAATAAAAACCGCTATAACTTTTGCGCGCATCGGCCAATTTTGTGAACGCAAACACATTTGAAACAAGCATTTTTTCCTTAACCTCCATAATAAAAATCGTAGATGTGCTCGCAAAAAAAATTTTGTATTTTTTTCAAATTGAATGGCAAAGGAAATGTGGTTTTTACCATACAAATCTGAACCGATTTTAACCAAAATTGTAAAATTGTCTTCTAAGCTAGTTTTGTAGGTTTGTACCAATTTTCAGCTTGATCGGACTTATACTACGCTTTTAGTGCATTATTTATCCCATATCCGGTGCTAATATATATGGGAGCTATATCCAAATCTGGACCGATTTTCATTATTTTCTACAAAAGTAGTCCTTGGACCAAAGATTTGATTTGTGCAAAATATTATATCAATCGGATTATAAATGAGGTTTTTAGGAGTTTTAATCAACTTTTAACATACATTACTCCTATGTGCACCGTAAGCATATCTCCTCACTTGCTAGTCATATGACAACCAAAACATTACTGACTACTTACGCCAAGGAAATATGAAGATACGGGGAAAATTAGACCGATCGCTCAAAGCATGCGAGAGTAGTTAACAAAATATAAGCGACGGGGTAAAATTTACCCCCACCTCCACAGTTAATGGTTAACTTACTTTACATATTTCTTCATATTTATTTATTCTTTATAGTATTAGAAAACTGGACTCCAGAACATACATTTAATACAATAAAAAATATAAATAAATAAAATCACAATTAAACTTAAGCTACTTTTATCACAGAACCGTTTCTACATTATCGCTATTGAAAACTGAAGCTTAGTATTATCTTTGTCTTCTTTCGTATTTATCGATTTTGTTATTCTCTGTTGTATTCGTAGACTTTCTAAAGCTGGGTACACATTGCCAGTTTTGAATGACAGCTTTGTTGTTGCTTGCTAGTGTGGCCGTTCATTTTTGTCAGTCATTTTTGTTGATTATAATGTTTATTATATGTTGCGGGTAACTGCTTTTCTTCAGTATTCCTGCGATTTTGTTAATATTTTTGTCTATAAATTGTTTGTCAGTTATTAAGTTTATCTTGTTTAAGAGACTTTTTGCTGTATTTATTTTCATGATTTTCGGTGGTGTTGAATGGAAGTTTATTATGCGCCCTGAAGAAGTATATATCGTATACCATTCTGTTACCAGTTTTTCCTCGTCTCTCATTATTCACACGTAAATATATGGCAGTTTGTTGTTATTTTCTTTTTCTATTTTTGGTGGTAGTTATTTAAGATTATTTAAGAGACTGAGGATGATGTTCTCCTCTTTTTTTGTCGATGATTGCAAAAATGCCGTCCACATATTTCGTCAGTAGTTTAATTTTAATGCCATTTTTATAGAGTTTGTAGAGCCGTAACGTCGTCAAGTAGTGTATCTAGTACGATATCTGCTATCGTTGGCGATAGAGGATTGCATTTTAAATAGTTTTCGTCCTTCAGGACAAAGTTTAGGATCTTAAAAAAAATGTGGGTTTTGGTATTGTGTGTTTTCCTGAATCTTTCCCATTTTTCCATGATATGTTTCATTGCTAAATCGGTTGGGATATTTGTGAACAAAGATATTACATCGAAGGATACAATTATTTCGTATTTATCTAAGATGATATTATTTAGTTTTTCTTTTAAGCTTATGCTATTTTTTATCTTGTATTTTGTTGAAATTAGAGTCTTCAGAATCTTACCGATGTATTGAACTAGGTTATAGCATGGTACGTTAACTGAGGACACTATTGGTTTAATGGAGTGTCCGCTTTGTGTATCTTTGGCAGTCCGTATCGTTCTGGGGCAAATGCTGCAATGCTAGTTAGTTGTATTTTTTCCCATTTTGTTATTAAATTTTTCTTGTGAAGGTCTGTTACTATAATATTGTATATTTTTTCAAGTTTTGTCGTCGGATCATCTCTAGTTTGTATGTTGATTTGTCTTCTAGTAGTATGTTGAGTTTCGTTGTATATTCTTCTTTGTATAAAATAACGGCAAGTATATATTTTTCCTTCTCATTGTTGTATATTTTTTATAGTTTGAGATTCTATTAGCAATTTTTGCTCTGGTAGTTTCTTTTTCTGTGTTGTGTTTGATTGATTGCACCCACTGTTCAATGTCGGCTATGAGGGAGACCGGATTGAAGTTCTTGGAGGTAACGGGTAGGGCAAACTTTTTATTATGTAGTTTGTGTTGGTCAAAATTTGTTTATATTATTATAGGTTTTTTTTTTTTAGCTATTTGACCTACGATGGTTTTAGCAAATAAAACAAAAAGAATTATTGCTTTTCATCCCTACGTTTCGTCACTTTTTTGGCGACTTCTTCAGGGGACTTCGTCTATTTAAATAAATAAATTTATACAATTTGCATTACAACAAAAACATCAAGATAATGTAAACAGCTTATAACTTACAATATTATTTATAAAACGCGTTACATTAAGTTTATACTAAACAAACATATAAACTAAAAACACGAATTAAAAACTAATATCACATCTGTTTACAAAATTGCAACTCCGTAACTGGCGCTTATATTATCGGTGTCTTCTTTTAAGTTCATCGTCCTTCTTATGTTTTGTTGAATTCGTAAACTTTCTATCAGCAGTCTCTTCTTCTCTTTTCGTTCTTTGTCTAATATTACGACGTTGTCAAAATCAGGTGTGTGGCCCTTACTCAATGCATGTTGTGCTAGTGCCGTCGTTTCTTTTTGTTTCTCTATGTCTAGCTTGTGTTCTCCCATTCTGACGTTTAACGATCTTTTTGTTGTCCCTATGTAGATTTGGTTACATTTGTCGTTGTTATTACCCTTGCATTTGATTTGGTACACGACGTTGTTTTGTTGTTGCTTGTCGATGGGTGCTTTTGTGTTTGTGAATATTGCATTGAGTGTTAAGTTTGGTTTGTAGGCAAAGCTAACGTTGTTGTTGGGTATTATTTTTCTTAGTTGTTGATTATCGAAAAGGCCTGGGATGTAGGTTAAACCGTAAAAATGTTTTAATGTTGTATTTAATTCGTCAGTTATGGTTTTGTTGTCTTCTTCTCTTTTTATTTTGCTGGCGATTTCTTCTATGAGGGAGTTGTTGATTATTATTGGAAAACTATTGTTGCTTAATATATGTTTTATTATTGCGATATTTTTGTTGTGAAAATGTTTGTCGCTAATACTCAGAATTCGGTATATTACGTTTTTTGCTGTATTGAAAATTTGCGATTTCGGTTGTGTTGCATGGTAATTAATAATCCTTCCAGATGAGGTCTCCTTACTATACCAGTCAAAAACTATTGTATCATTAGCTCGTTTTAGCTTGACATCTAAATACGGTATTGATTCTTCCTTCTCTACTTCTAGTGTAAATTGAATTTTGTTGTGATATTTGTTGAATGTTTTGAGAATTTCGTCTGCATCGTCCTTGTTTATTATTGCTAAAATATCATCTACATATTTGACTATGTATTTGATATTTATGTCCTTATGTTGTAGCTCAGCTATTGTGTCGTCAAGTAGGTTATCTAGAACTATATCCGCGATTGTGGGGGAAAGGGGGTTCCCCATGGGCATTCCGAAAATTTGACTGTACATTTTGTCGTCAAAAGTAAAATAATTGTTGTCCTTAAGGCAAAATTGTAAAATTTGAAGAAAGAGGCTTCTGGGAATATCCGTATATTTAGTAACTTTGCTCCATTTTTCCATTATAAGTTTGATAGCAGTATGAACAGGAATATTAGTGAAAAGGGATACAACGTCAAATGAAACTAATATATCCGTTTTAGCAAGTTTGACGTTCTGAAGATTTTTCTTAAGTTCTGCGGAATTCTTTATGTTGTATTTGGGTGATATTAGATTTTTTAGTATTTGGCCCAGGAATTTGGATAATTGGTAGCAGGGAACATTAATAGAGGAAACTATGGGCCTTAACGGTACGTTGGGCTTGTGGACTTTGGGGAGTCCGTAAATTCGCGGTGCGTTTGCTGCAGAACATTGTAATTTTATATAGCCTTTTTTATGGAGATCTGAAACCAGAGTATTGTTTGTTTTTTGTAATTTGTTGGTTGGGTCGTTTCTTATGATTTTGTATGTGCTGATTTTGACAACGTCGTAATATTAGACAAAGAACGAAAAGAGAAGAAGAGACTGATAATAGAAAGTTTACGAATTCAACAAAACATAAGAAGGACGATGAACTTAAAAGAAGACACCGATAATATAAGCGCCAGTTGCAATTTTGTAAACAGATGTGATATTAGTTTTTAATTCGTGTTTTTTGTTTATATGTTTGTTTAGTATAAACTTAATGTAACGCGTTTTATAAATAATATTGTAAGTTATAAGCTGTTTACATTATCTTGATGTTTTTGTTGTAATGCAAATTGTATAAATTTATTTATTTAAATAGACGAAGTCCCCTGAAGAAGTCGCCAAAAAAGTGACGAAACGTAGGGATGAAAAGCAATAATTCTTTTTGTTTTATTTGCTAAAACCATCGTAGGTCAAATAGCTAAAAAAAACCTATAATAATACAAACTTTTTATACCCTACACCATGTATATATATATATATATATATATATATATATATATATATATACATGGTGTAGGGTATAAAAAGTTTGTATTATTATAGGTTTTTTTTAGCTATTTGACCTACGATGGTTTTAGCAAATAAAACAAAAAGAATTATTGCTTTTCATCCCTACGTTTCGTCACTTTTTTGGCGACTTCTTCAGGGGACTTCGTCTATTTAAATAAATAAATTTATACAATTTGCATTACAACAAAAACATCAAGATAATGTAAACAGCTTATAACTTACAATATTATTTATAAAACGCGTTACATTAAGTTTATACTAAACAAACATATAAACAAAAAACACGAATTAAAAACTAATATCACATCTGTTTACAAAATTGCAACTCCGTAACTGGCGCTTATATTATCGGTGTCTTCTTTTAAGTTCATCGTCCTTCTTATGTTTTGTTGAATTCGTAAACTTTCTATTATCAGTCTCTTCTTCTCTTTTCGTTCTTTGTCTAATATTACGACGTTGTCAAAATCAGCACATACAAAATCATAAGAAACGACCCAACCAACAAATTACAAAAAACAAACAATACTCTTGTTTCAGATCTCCATAAAAAAGGCTATATAAAATTACAATGTTCTGCAGCAAACGCACCGCGAATTTACGGACTCCCCAAAGTCCACAAGCCCAACGTACCGTTAAGGCCCATAGTTTCCTCTATTAATGTTCCCTGCTACCAATTATCCAAATTCCTGGGCCAAATACTAAAAAATCTAATATCACCCAAATACAACATAAAGAATTCCGCAGAACTTAAGAAAAATCTTCAGAACGTCAAACTTGCTAAAACGGATATATTAGTTTCATTTGACGTTGTATCCCTTTTCACTAATATTCCTGTTCATACTGCTATCAAACTTATAATGGAAAAATGGAGCAAAGTTACTAACAGGGTGTTTTTGTAAAAATGCTTGCCTGTCACACGAACCGTTCGTACTAAAACGTATACGTTCAAAATTTGGTTCTTGTAAAATTTTAGGAACCATTCGTTTTTATCTGAAAGCTTTCGTCTATTTCATAAAAGCTTTTATATTTCAGGGTTTCCATGATACTTATTTTGTGACTTTTGCATAGGCATCTGCACGTAAAATGTGTTACTTGATGGCAACCCCGATAAACAGATGACAAACAAAAAATAAGAAAAAAATGTAATCAAATTTGTCCAAAAATAATTGTGATAATATGAAGAAACGGATGTACATATACGCGTGAGTTATGTAAATTAAAACACATATTTTTATTAAACAATATTTCTTTATTTTAATATTTTCATAAACGTTACAAACATGTAGTTTCGACTCCCAACATAAAACTGACTTTCACTCAGAGATGTCATCAATATTTAAAATAAAATTTGAAACATAAAGGAATTACAGAGAAAGTATTACAATAACAATTATCATTTAATGTAAATGAAAAGAAGTTTGATGAAGAGAGTAATAAAAGAAGACTTAGATAATTAATATGTTAATGAAATTAATAAAATGTGTAAAAACAAAATAGTTGATGAATTATAAATAACAATGATAAAAATTACACTAAAGAACAAAAATTGAATTCATGTTTATTTTAAATACATAACTTCCCCCTCCTTTAAATAACGCCAATGTCCACATTGTTATTTTACATATATATACAAAAAAAATTAAACTTCGTATTTAGATTAGATTATTTGGATAACAGTTATATAATATGAAATACTTAATATATGAATATGCTATTTTTTTATTTGATTTATAAACGGTTATAAAATAAGGCTGTTACATTATATATCAGTTTTATCTTTATATTTAAATTCTCTTTTTATATTAGAGTTATGCACATTTTGTAGATCATTTAGTCGAAATTTTGGTTCATCTTTATGTCTTAGTGACTTGTAATTTTTTATGTAACCCTTATTTCTATGTTCTGTATAAAGTTCTCTATTCTTATTTCTTTTACTTATTATAAATTGTTTTGCAGCAATAGCTCTCTCATAAACCTTTTTCTTATCGCAAAATCCATAATGAACGTCAATGGGTTTTTCTTTTGTAATGGAGTGGTAGCTATTATTATAAAATTCCACTGCTTTACTAATTTTTTCTTTAATAGTTAAAGTTTTATGTTCTATGTATAGCATTCTGATTTTTTCCGTCAGGGTATTGTGAAACCGTTCAATATCCGAGTTGCCAGTGTGATTATTTGGTTTCACTAAGTGAAATTCAATACCTTCTTCTCTAAAATAATTTTTTATATTCACACTTTTAAATTCATTGTCTGTGATAAGTTTGTTAAAATGACCCATTTGGGATTTATATAGCCGTATTACTTCTATAATTGTTTGATTGTTTCGGTCGTCCAAATAATACGCTGTAGCAAATTTCGAAAATCTGTCAAAGAATGTTAAGAAACTAGACTTAGAATTCATGTATATATCCATATGTACAATTTGTTTAATGTCTGTAGGAGTTTCGGTGTTTTTAAATTCCGCTTTTATGGGATTGCGATCGAATTTGGTTCTACTGCAAATATCGCAGTTATTCACATATTTTTGGATCAATAATTTTAAGTTTGGGAAATATATTTTTCTCTTTAGACCCTCATAGTTTTCATTAATGCCTGTGTGTCCAGTCTCATTTTTATGGTAAAAGTTTATTTGCTGGTAAGTTTCATCTTCAGTCATTAAATCTCGTGCCATATATGAACACCTAACGAATTTGACAGCTGAATTACCTTGAAAAAGTTCTGTTATTTTTTTCTGTAGCGTATAGTATCTACGATCACTTAACTCGGTGTATATACCAATTTTACCTTTCTCTATATTGTCAATAAGTATTTTATCAATAGAACTGTTCAAATCTTCTGAATTTATATAGATCCTTTTGTTACCGTGTATCTCATCAATATCTCTAATCTTCTCGTCTGTCAAAATTACTTGCGTTTTAAATCTATTTACTACTGTATCAAGGATAGGTACATAGTCATTATCATATTCGAGTTGAGAATGAATAGTGTCCAAATCATCATCACCATTATTGTACAAGGAATCATTAGACCCACTTAAATGATTGATTTGTCCAGTTTCCGTATTCATTCTACTTAAAAAATCTGCTACAGTATTTTCTCTTCCTTTTATATACTCTATAGTAATATTGAATTCACTTAATTTCATTATCCAGCGGTATAGCCGTGGACTCAATTCCTTCGTCTGTGATTTTACTAGTAGCCATCTAAGGGGTTGGTGATCAGAGAGAATATCAAATTTTACACCGTATAAATATGGACGGAAATAACCTGTGGCCCAAACTATTGCTAACAATTCTTTTTCTGTAGCAGAATAGTTGCGCTCATGGACATTAAGACTCCTGCTTGCGTAGCAGATTGGGTGTCCGTTTTGTTGCAAAACGGCACCAACTGCGTTGTTACTAGCATCAGTTATGAGTTGAAAAGTCTTTTGAAAATCAGGATACTTTAGTACCGGATCTTCCGTTAAAATTCTTTTTAGTTTCTCAAAAGAATTAATAAAATTAGGATCAGAAGTATTTAATGGAATATTTTTTTGCAAATATTTAATCATAGGGTATGCTACTTTAGCATAATCTTTAATAAATTTTCTGTAGTAGCCGGTTATTCCAAGAAAAGATTTTATTTCTTTAATGGTGTGAGGAAGCTTTAAATTAAGAATTGTGTTAACCTTGTCTGGGTTTGGCTTTACACCCTCTGTTGTTAACAAATGGCCCAGATACAGAGTTTGTTTTGCAAAAAACGAGCATTTGTCAATCTGAATCTTTAGATTCACTTCTCTTAGTCTACTTAATATCTTCTTAATACTTGTGATATGCTCTTCAATACTTGTTGAAAAAATAAGTATATCATCCAAGTATACCACGCATATTTTATTTATAAAATCGCGAAGGACATAATTAATTAACCTTTGGAAGGTTGCGGGGGCATTTTTCAGCCCAAATGGCATTCGTACAAACTCATAATGGCCGTATGGAGTCGAAAAGGCGGTTTTACTTCTGTCACATTGCTTCACCATAATTTGGTGGAATCCTTTTGCCAAGTCTATGGTTGTAAAATATTGTGAACGGCCAAGTTTGTCAAGTATGTTATCAATATTTGGTATAGGGAACTTGTCATCCACGGTAATGTCGTTCAATTTTCGGTAGTCAATAACTATTCTAAATTTTTGCTTCCCGGAATTGTCTAACTTTTTCGGAACTATCCATAAGGGACTGTTATAGGGAGAATTGCTTTCGGTTATAATACCATGCTCTAACATTTCCTCTATCTGTTTACATATTTCTTCTTCATATATATGTGGGTATCTGTAAATTTTAGTGTATACAGGCTTATCATGTATGGTCTTTATTTCATGTTCTATAATGGGCGTGTTTCCTAAGACATCACCCTCTCGATATACCAAATCTCCGAAAGAATGTAAAATTTTGTCTAAAGCTGAGGATTCCTCATTATTCAAATTTTTAAATAAATGATCTAGTTTGGTGTCATTTATATTAACCGTCTCAAGTAGATAGATTTTATCAGTTTCATATGGACATATTTGTATAAAGTCTATGGTTTTGTTATTAATTGTTAGCTTATCATTTTCCATATCTATGATAGCACCTAGAGGCTTTAAAATATTTTGGCCTAAAATAGCGTCAAAATCCTTATTGAGAAACTTTGTTAACTTCCACGACATAGTAGCTTGTTCGCCGAATTCTTTAGGCAGATCTGTGATTATTTCGTGGGTTATACCCATACTACCATTTAATGACGTAAAAAAAGTTTTAGTAGAAAGTGGAATACGCTTGAAATTTGCTAGTTTATTCTCATCTAGAATTGATGTGGTTGATCCGGTATCAATAAGTACTTTAAGTTTGTCATTCCCAATGGTCAAATAAATCATTGGAAGTGCCTTTTTGAGGCTGTTGTATGAAAATTTATTTGCTCTTCGTTAGCATTTATGGTTTGTGTGGCTTGAATATGGTCTACCTCCATTTCGGGAGTATAAGTCGGTCTTGAATTGCCCTCATTATTAAACCCAGGTCCATGAATATGAGAGCCATTGCGCTGGTAGTTTCTCTGGTTTTGATAATTACTAAATGATCTACGTGTTTGATTTGAATTAATAGCACTATTTCTGTTTGTCGAATAGTTATAATTATTTGAAGTGTTAGCATACATTCTGTTACTATTATTATCTCTGTAGTTATTATTATGATTTGTATTATTGTATCTTTTTGGCTGGTCTATTTCCGCCTTCTTATTCTCTACCCTAATTAAACCCTCACGTTCTAATAAATTATATGCGTCTCTAAGTTTATCAATATTTCTATTTATGATAACTGATGCTAAATTAATGTCAATATTATTTAAGAATGTTTTTAAAATAATTTTTTCTACATAGGCTGGACTAAATTCCACGGGTTTGTTTTTATCATATTCAAATTTTTCGTTTAGCTTACATAGAATTTCTCTTAACAGCTTGTAGTAATTTGTTATACACCGATTTTTCGCTTCAAACGCCTGCTGGTACAACTGATGGTACGACTCTTTAACTCCAAAGTTGCTTATCAAAGCCTCCTTCGTCTCCTCCCACTGTGGATTTGGCCCCAGCGTTCGTAGAACATGGAGAGCCTCTCCTTGGATTTTATTTAAAACTACTCTTTTGTAAATGTAGTCTTGTGCTCCCGCATCGTGTTGGATAAGAGATAGTATGGTATCCACCTCTCGAAGAAAAGACGTAAGAGCATACGTTTCGTCACCTCTATATTCATGGATGCGTTGAGCGTCTTTCAAAACATCATTCATAGACAGTGATAGTTGTGACTGCATTTTAATTGTTCTCTTAAACTGTCTCTTAGTTTAGCAAAGTGTTCTTAATTTTTTATTGATTATTAACTGGTATTTTTGCATATGCCAGAAGTCACGTAGGCCTTTTGTTATTGATGATTTGTTGTTGATTTATTTTCTGAACACTTTAATATTTAATGTTGTTGTTGGTTTTTTTCGATCAGTATTTTTTATTTGGATGTTTTGGCAATGACCTTGAAAGGTGAAATGTTTCAGTTACTATTTGTTAAAATTGTTACTTTTCCACGATTTGTTTTAGATTTTTTTTGGAAATTGCATTGACTTTTTGTTCAAATCAACATTTAGTTACACTTTTATTTCAATAAAAAGTAGTATCACTTTGTTTTTAAATAAGTGTTTTTCACAATTTAATAGTCCATGTTTAATGTAAGGGGTTCGTCTTTAATTATTTTAATTATTTTCTTCAAATAAACTTAAGTTTATTGAAATGTTTGTATTTTTTTATTAACGACGTTGCACTATATTTGTAGGTTCACTTAATAGACTGCGCCAGTTATGTAAATTAAAACACATATTTTTATTAAACAATATTTCTTTATTTTAATATTTTCATAAACGTTACAAACATGTAGTTTCGACTCCCAACATAAAACTGACTTTCACTCAGAGATGTCATCAATATTTAAAATAAAATTTGAAACATAAAGGAATTACAGAGAAAGTATTACAATAACAATTATCATTTAATGTAAATGAAAAGAAGTTTGATGAAGAGAGTAATAAAAGAAGACTTAGATAATTAATATGTTAATGAAATTAATAAAATGTGTAAAAACAAAATAGTTGATGAATTATAAATAACAATGATAAAAATTACACTAAAGAACAAAAATTGAATTCATGTTTATTTTAAATACATAACTCGTGTGCTTCTATGGAAATAAATAAAATTGCATTCCCTTCCAGTTTTCGTGTGTTTTGTGCCATTTATTACTCAAATTATTTAATTTTCATTCAAAACGATGGGTCTTTTCCATTCGTTTATTTTTGACGTATTCGTTCGTCTGATTTTGTTACGAAAACCAAAAAAATTACGAAAATAAAAAGCTTTCATTTGTTTGTCACACGAATACAAACGTCAACCGCTATGAAAACCAAATTGTGTCTTCTTTCATGAAATCGACGAACGAATGGGCAAAAACTTTTTACAAAAACACGCTGTAAATATACGGATATTCCCAGAAGCCTCTTTCTTCAAATTTTACAATTTTGCCTTAAGGACAACAATTATTTTACTTTTGACGACAAAATGTACAGTCAAATTTTCGGAATGCCCATGGGGAACCCCCTTTCCCCCACAATCGCGGATATAGTTCTAGATAACCTACTTGACGACACAATAGCTGAGCTACAACATAAGGACATAAATATCAAATACATAGTCAAATATGTAGATGATATTTTAGCAATAATAAACAAGGACGATGCAGACGAAATTCTCAAAACATTCAACAAATATCACAACAAACTTCAATTTACACTAGAAGTAGAGAAGGAAGAATCAATACCGTATTTAGATGTCAAGCTAAAACGAGCTAATGATACAATAGTTTTTGACTGGTATAGTAAGGAGACCTCATCTGGAAGGATTATTAATTACCATGCAACACAACCGAAATCGCAAATTTTCAATACAGCAAAAAACGTAATATACCGAATTCTGAGTATTAGCGACAAACATTTTCACAACAAAAATATCGCAATAATAAAACATATATTAAGCAACAATAGTTTTCCAATAATAATCAACAACTCCCTCATAGAAGAAATCGCCAGCAAAATAAAAAGAGAAGAAGACAACAAAACCATAACTGACGAATTAAATACAACATTAAAACATTTTTACGGTTTAACCTACATCCCAGGCCTTTTCGATAATCAACAACTAAGAAAAATAATACCCAACAACAACGTTAGCTTTGCCTACAAACCAAACTTAACACTCAATGCAATATTCACAAACACAAAAGCACCCATCGACAAGCAACAACAAAACAACGTCGTGTACCAAATCAAATGCAAGGGTAATAACAACGACAAATGTAACCAAATCTACATAGGGACAACAAAAAGATCGTTAAACGTCAGAATGGGAGAACACAAGCTAGACATAGAGAAACAAAAAGAAACGACGGCACTAGCACAACATGCATTGAGTAAGGGCCACACACCTGATTTTGACAACGTCGTAATATTAGACAAAGAACGAAAAGAGAAGAAGAGACTGCTGATAGAAAGTTTACGAATTCAACAAAACATAAGAAGGACGATGAACTTAAAAGAAGACACCGATAATATAAGCGCCAGTTACGGAGTTGCAATTTTGTAAACAGATGTGATATTAGTTTTTAATTCGTGTTTTTAGTTTATATGTTTGTTTAGTATAAACTTAATGTAACGCGTTTTATAAATAATATTGTAAGTTATAAGCTGTTTACATTATCTTGATGTTTTTGTTGTAATGCAAATTGTATAAATTTATTTATTTAAATAGACGAAGTCCCCTGAAGAAGTCGCCAAAAAAGTGACGAAACGTAGGGATGAAAAGCAATAATTCTTTTTGTTTTATTTGCTAAAACCATCGTAGGTCAAATAGCTAAAAAAAAAAACCTATAATAATATAAACAAATTTTGACCAACACAAACTACATAATAAAAAGTTTGCCCTACCCGTTACCTCCAAGAACTTCAATCCGGTCTCCCTCATAGCCGACATTGAACAGTGGGTGCAATCAATCAAACACAACACAGAAAAAGAAACTACCAGAGCAAAAATTGCTAATAGAATCTCAAACTATAAAAAATATACAACAATGAGAAGGAAAGTTGTAGAAGTCGCCAAAAAAGTGACGAAACGTAGGGATGAAAAGCAATAATTCTTTTTGTTTTATTTGCTAAAACCATCGTAGGTCAAATAGCTAAAAAAAACCTATAATAATACAAACTTTTTATACCCTACACCATGTATATATATATATATATATATATATATATATATATATATATATATATATAATTGTTCCACAAACATCCCAGATGGGACAAGGGAGACTTCTCTCATATCAATGAGTGCACGCCGATTCATATTGGCTCAATGATATGGGACCTACTTTTTATTGCCGAGTCCGAACGGCGTGTCTTACGACACCACTTGTAGAGAAGTTTTTCATGGCTTAAATACTCAGGAAATGTCGCCAGCATTACTGAGGGGGAATTTTGCCACCGTTGTAAATTTGTTGTTGCTTGGCCTGGGATTCGAACCGCAGACCTTCTGAGTGCAAGGCGGACGTGCTAACCATTGCACCACGGTGGCCCCTACCCTACACCATGTGGAAAGGGTATTATAAGTTTGTTTTGGGAAAAATTCATGTAACACCGCGAAATATTCGTCGGAGACCCCCAATGTGGTATACCAATCTTCATATCTCGACGAGATAAAGCGATTTTGAGATGTGTGTCCGTCCGTCCGTCCGTGTGTCCGTTTGTCCATTATAAATTGTAATCAAACTCCAGGCCGCAATTATGGACCGATCGTCACGAAATTTGGTATGGAGGTCGGCTTCACATCAGAATAGATCGCTATTTTAATTGGTGATGATCGCAAAATATTTAGCGGGTGAAATGGACCTGTAGGTCCATTGACAATGAAGATGCCTGCAATTTGAGATGGCGATCAGATAATATTTAGAGGGTTAAATGGACCACAACTTTTGTGTGAAAATTGTGAAAATTTTTAATATACAGCTTATATCTTTGTTTCTGAAAGACACAATCCTCCCACGTGAGTTATATTTGGAAGCCGATCTCTTGACCTTTCCATTGATGTCAATTATGTTGATGTACGTGATCAGATAACATAGTTACAGCCTAATATATCCAGTTTTTTGCATGTAGTGTAATCATTAAGAAGCTAGAGGTCGCAATTATAGCTCAATAGTAACGAAATTTTGCACGAGGTAAGAGTTTAGGTAAAAGAAAATGTCTATAATTTTTCATGATGATCTGATATTATTTACCGGGTGACATAGACCATTACTTTCGTATGAAAAATACACAAATTTTATTTTTGGTCCATATTTTAATTCCTGGAGGGCATATGCCGGCAAAGTAGCCTACAAATGGAAAAATAACTACTGACCTTTCCCCTGATGCAAATTGCAATAATGTATCTGCTAGGTAACGGGCCTACTGCCTAATATATAATGGGTTTTGTATAGAGAATCACAATTTCCTCCAATGCTACAAATTAAGTTATTGATATGTGACCTAGTTTTTATCGCCGATTCCGAACGGCGTGTCCTAAGTTGCCACTTGTAGAGACGGTTTTCTTGGCTGAAATACTCAGGAAATATCGCCAAAATTACAAAGGGGTATTTTGCCACTGTTTAAAATTTGGTGTGACCAGGCCTGGGAATCGAACCCCGACTTTCAGCGTCCGAGGCGGTTGCACATAGCTCATTCCTGGAGGTTGTGGTGTAGGGTATCACATGGTCGGCCCGTCCGACTATAGCCTTTGCTTACTTGTTTCCCATAGATAAGATCCATGTTTCTTCTTTGGGAAAGTGTCTGTGGAGCTAATGAACCATTCCTCATTTAGAATTAAATTCAGTTCTTTGAATTTTTGTCTTTTAGTTTTTTAATATTGGATTCGTGTATTGGTTTTGATTTTTATCTTATATTGTTGTATCCATTGCTCGTTTTTGAATCGTTTTAGTTCTGTTTCGTCAAGTGTATTTTCAAGTTTGCTTTCTAATTGTGATATCAAATGTTTTGTTGCTGTTATTTGAAAGTGTATTTCTTTAATTTCTACGTTTAGTAGTTTTATCGTGAAGTTATGTCTTATTCTCTCAGCTTGTTCTTGAGTTTTTGTGTGAGAGAATAGGGAGGTTGTCTGTTTTATTTTTGATTTTTATTGAAGCAACTTACATTCGCTGCCTCAATTATGACGGTAAAAGTTTTTTCAGGGCCAAGTCCATACTTCTTGAGAAAACAGAGAGAAATGTGCAAAAAAACCCTTGAACAATTTGGGCAATCAATTTGGTCCAAACTTTGGATCTCCTAATATTGTGTCCAAATTTAGTTTAACTTCTAAAATTACCGATTTGCGTCGGAACCAATCATTAACGCAAATCGAGGTACTAGTGTACATAGGCTAAGGTTATATATCTGTCGGGAAAGCCGACTGATACTTTTTTACTTGTTATATGTTAAGGTCTCTCCAGCTGTGTTTGGATTACAGGTCTTCGAAAATTGTCTGAGAGCAAATACCAAGTTTCAGCCATAATAAAGGACGATCCAACTAGAGGTACTTTTTTCAATAGCCTTTTTTGGCTGAGTCGCGTCATGGTATCATGTTTATTTTTGTTTAGTGTTGTTTGACAATGTTTGCAAATCGTTCAACTCGCTTTCTTTGAGGAATATGTCTCGAGCCAAATTTTGTTCAGCGATGAGGCACATTTCTGGTTTAATGAGTATGCAAACAGGGAAAGTAGTCGCATTTAGGTTAAGAGCCACCTAAAGAGATTCAAGAGGTGCCACTTCATGCAGAAAAAAACGGTTTGGTGTGGTTTGTCCACTGGTGGAACCATCCGCCCATATTTCTTCAAAAATTATGTCGGTGAGAACCTAACCTCCAATGACGACCATGATTGACGAATATTTGATACTTGAAAATGTTCTTGTTATCTCGGCTGCATGTTGGTTTCTACAAGACGACATCAATCAATGGATTTATTAAGAGAACACTTCTATTAACAGATAATTTCAGGCTTTTTGACAGTCGATTTGCCACCAAGATCGTGTGATAACACACCGTTAGACTTTTCCTGTTGGGATACGTAAAGTCTAAAGTGTATGCGGACAACCCCGCGTCAAATCAGGCCTTGGGACAAAAAATCACGCGTGTCATCGTCAGTTACCAGTCGAAATGATCGAAAGTTTCAGCAAAAATTTAACTCTACGGACAGATAGTTTAAGACGTAGACAGGGCCAAGATTTGATATACATAAACTTAAAAAATAAATGCCAAATAATGTTCTTTCAAATGATAATAAACATTTCCCATTCAATTAGCCTTATATCAGACTATGAAAATTTTCATTCACATGAGTTTATAGGTAAGAGGTGTTAAGGGGGTGAAACTCTGTACACAAGGTTCTGTAATCTGAAATTATTCTTTGTGTTTAAGTTCGTATATGATATCACTAGCAAAGTGCCCGCTACTTCGTATGCGTTAAATATGCAAAACAAATAAACAATATATAATATAGAATGGTGGAAACATTTTGTCACGCCTACACAAGAGCAATCCACATTTTTTGAGATATTTTAATTGAGGTTGTCAGCGCAAATATGACCTAACCCAACAACCGCCATCCTCATTTCCAGCTCTATCTGTTCCCTAAAACCAATTATAGAACCATTTAGTACTTTACATGTAAATACATAAATACGAACCTCCTCCAATTATTTCAAAATTCCCTTTACACAATAACAAATTGTACCAAATCCTGTGCCATTTACAACTTTTCGTATATTTATGGCACATATTTCTTAAATCGAATCCAGATCTATCCGTTCATCCAATACAAAATTGTACCATACATGGAACCATTTTGTACCCCTAAGTGTACCTAATTCCACATTTTAGGATTCGAGCGCTATAATTTCATCCAAATCCTAATTGTACAAAATGTAGTACTTTTGGTAAGCATAAGCACGCATTTCACCAACAGTAATATTAACTCCAAAATTCAAGATTCCAGCTCTAACCGTTCGCTCAAATCCAAGTTGTACCAAATTTAGTACCGTTTAGTACCTTTCATACATATAAGTACGAATTTCCAAAACTTCCTCAATCCTACACCCCAACAGTAATCTTAATTCCAAACTTCAAGATTCCAGCTCTAGCCGTTCGCTCAAATCCAAATTGTACCAAATTTAGTACTTTTCGTACTCATAAGTACGAATTTCAAAAACTACTTCCATATCTCAATCCTACACTCCAAAAGTAATCTTAATTCCAAATTTCTTGATTCCAACTCTATCCGTTCGCTCAAATCCAAATTTTACCAAATTTAGTACTATTTAGTACTTTTCCTACCCATAACTAAAAATTTCCAACATTTTATCAATCCTACAATTCAACAGGTATTTTAATTCCAAACTTGAGGATGGCAGCTACATCAGATCACCGAAATCCAAATTGTACCAAATTTAGTACCATTTAGTACTTTTCGTACCCATAAGTACAAATTTTCAAACAATAAGCTTAATTCCGAATTTCAGGATTCCAGATATATCCGATAACTCAAATCCAAATTTGGAACCATTTAGAATTTCTAAACCTACCTCTATCAACACTCCAACATCAATTTTAATTCCGAATTTCACGATTCCAAATGTATCCTATCACTGAAATCCAAATTGTACCAAATTTAGTACTATTTAGTACTTTTACTACCCATAAGTACAAATTTCCAAAACTTTATCAATCTTACACTCCAACAGTATTCCTTATTCCAAATCTCGGGTTTCCAGCTATATCGATGTATCCAATTGCAAACTGTACCAAATTTGGTACCATTTAGTACTTTCGTACCCATGAATACGAATTTCTACAACTACCTCAATCTTACACGCCAACTGTAATCTTAATTCCAAATTTCAGAATTACAGCTGCGTCAGATCACCGTAATCCAAATTTTACCAAATTTAGTACCATTTAGTACTTTTTGTTCCCATAGGTCCGAATTTCCATACCTACCTCTATCCAACACTCCAAAACTAATCTTAATTTCGAATTTCAGGATTCCAAATGTATCTGATCACCCAAATCCAAATTGTACCAAATTTGGTACCATTTAGTACTCTTCGTTGCCATAAGTACGAATTTCCAAAAGTATCCCAATACCACACTCCAATAGTAATCTTAATTCCAAATTTCACTATTCCAGCTCTATCCGATCACTTAAATTCATATTGTACCAAATTTGGTACCATTTAGTACTTTTCGTACCCAAAAGTACGAATTTCCAAAAACCGAGCCTTATCTCACGCCAACACCAACATACACTCAAAATTTCAAGCTTATAGCTTCATCCGTTTCGTCTGGGCATTGATTATAAGGCGGTCAGCCACACAAATGAGACAATTTTTAGTACATTTTAGTGCTTTTCGCATCCTTCTAGGACGAATTTCCAAAAACCCAGCCTTATCGAGCACCTTCGCCTCCAGATTAAACCTCACACAATATTTCAAGATTCTAGTTTCAGCCGTCTGAGCGTTGATTATTAATCAGTCAGCCATACAAAAAGCACCATTCTTAGTACATTTTAGTACTTTTCGCACCCTTCTAGGACAAATTTCCAAAAACCCAGCCTTATCGGGCACCTTCGCCACAAGTCTAACCCTCACCCAAATGTTCAAGATTCTAGCTTCAGCCGTTTCGTCTGAGCGTTGATTATTAATCAGTCAGCCACACAAATGTTACCATTTTTAGTACATTTCATTGCTTTTCGCACCCTTGTAGGACAAATTTCCAAAAACCCAGCCTTATCGAGCACCTTCGCCCCAAGACTAACACTCACACAAAATTTCAGGTTTCTAGCTTCAGCCGTTTCGTCAGGGCGTTGATTATTAGGCGGTCAGACACACAAATTTGACAATTTTTAGTACATTTTAGTGCTTTTCGCACCCTTGCAGGACGAATTTCCAAAAACCCAGCCTTATCGAGCACCTTCGCCCCAAAACTAACCCTCACACAAAATTTCAGGTTTCCAGCTTCAGCCGTTTCGTCTGGGCGTTGATTCTTAGTCGGCCCCCCACACAAATTTGACCTTTTTTAGTACATTTTAGTGCTTTCGCACCTTTGTAGGACAAGTTTCCAAAAACCCAGCCTTATCGAGCACCTTCGCCCCAAGACTAATCCTCACCCGAAATTTGGGAATTCTAGCTTCAGCCGTTTCGTCTGGGCGTTGATTCTTAGTCGGTCCCCCACACAAATTTGACCATTTTTAGTACATTTTAGTGCTTTTCGCACCCTCGTAGGACAAATTTCCAAAAACTCAGCCTTATCGAGCACCTTCGCCCCAAGACTAATCCTCACCCAAAATTTGGGAATTCTAGCTTCAGCCGTTTCGTCTGGGCGTTGATTCCTAGTCGGCCCCCCACACAAATTTGACCATTTTTAGTACATTTTAGTGCTTTTCGCACCCTTGTAGGACGAATTTCCAAAAACCCAGCCTTATCGAGCACCTTCGCCCAAAGACTAATCCTCACCCAAAATTTGGGAATTCTAGCTTCAGCCGTTTCGCCTGGGCGTTGATTCTTAGTCGGCCCCCACACAAATTTGACCATTTTTAGTACATTTTAGTGCTTTTCGCACCCTTGTAGGACGAATTTCCAAAAACCCAGCCTTATCGAGCACCTTCGCCCCAAGACTAATCCTCACCTAAAATTTGGGAATTCTAGCTTCAGCCGTTTCGTCTGGGCGTTGATTCTTAGTCGGCCCCCCACACAAATTTGACCATTTTTTTCATTAATACCAAATAATAACAGTAAATTATTTCGAAATTTTTAGGATTTCACATCCATCCGTTCGGCCAATAACAAATTGTACCAAAACTACCTCAATCCTTCACTTCAACAGTGACCTCAACTCCAAATAACAGGATTCCAGCGCTATTCGTGCAATAAAATCAAAATTGTACTATTTAGTACCAGTTGGTAAAATTCGAATTTCACAAACTACCTCCATGTCTCAATCCCACACTCCAGCAGTAGTTTTACCAAATCCAAGGATTCCAGCTCTATCCGTCCCCCAAATGCAAATTGTACCAAATGTAGTACTACTTAATACTTTTCGTACCCATAATTATGAATTTCCAAAACTACCTCAGTCCTATCCGCTCACCATAAGTACGAATTTCCAAAAGTACCTTTATCCTACACTCCAACTGCAATCTCAATTCCAAATTTAAGGATTCCAGGTCTATTTGTTCACTCAAATCCAAATTGTACCAAATCTAGTACAATTTAGTACTTTTCGTACACTTATAGTTTCCAAAAACTCTTTGGTACATCTGTTTTACTCTTTATCAGTGACCCTCAGTCAAAATTTGAG
Source organism: Musca autumnalis (assembly GCF_047663935.1). Lineage (NCBI taxonomy): Eukaryota > Metazoa > Arthropoda > Insecta > Diptera > Muscidae > Musca > Musca autumnalis. The sequence continues at coordinate 152,074 of NW_027411767.1, forward strand.
GAAATAAGCCCTATCCGTTCACCCAAATCCAAATTGTACTAAATTTCGTACCATTATTACTGTTAGTATAGTGATTCTAATTCCAAATTTCCAACTCTATCCGTTAGCCCAAATCCAAATTGTACCAAATTTAGTACCATTTAGTTTCCATAAATACAAATTTCCAAAACTACAGCAATCATACACTCCAACAGTAATCTTTCCGTTCACCCAAATCCCCATTGTACCAAATGTAGTAACATTTAGAACTTTTCGTTCCCATAAGTACGATTTTCGAAAACTACCTCAATCCTACACTCCAACAGAAATCTCAGGATTCCAGCTCTATTGTATCATTTCGTATTTTTTGTACTCTAAGTACGAATTTCCAAAACTACTTTAGTCCTAGTAATATCAATTCCAAATTTAAGGATTCCAGCTCTATCCGTTTACCCAAATCCAAATTGTACTAAATTTTGTACTATTTAGTACTTTTCGTACACTCATATTTTATAAAAACTCTTTTCTCACCCTCAGTCCAAATTTGAGGAATCAAGCTTTATCCGTTCACCCAAACCCAAATTGTACTAAATGCAGTACCATTTAGTGCTTTCCATGTCAATAATTACGAATTTCCCACACTACCTCAATCCTACACTTCAAAAGTAATCATAATTCCAAATTTCAGGATTCCAGCTCCATCCATTTTCCGAAATCAGAATTGTACCAAATTTAGTACCATTTTGTACTCTTTGATCCCATAAGCACGAATTTCCAAAACTACCATTCATTTATTCCTATTCTCCAACAGAAATTGTAATATCAAATTTCAGGATTTCAGCACTATATGTTAACCCAAATCTCAACTGTACCAAATTTAGCACCGTTTAGTACTTTTCGTACCCATAAGTACGAATTTCCAAAACTACCTCAATCCTACACTCCAACAGTTAACTTTATTCCAAATTTCATCTTCCAAAATCAGAATTGTACCATTTAGTACGTTTCGTACATATAAACACGAAATTCCAAAACCACCTCAATTCTACTCTCCAACAGTAATCTTAATTCCAAATTTCAGAATTCCAACTCTTCCTGTTCGTCTAAATCCAAATTTAGTACTATTTAGTACTTTTACCACCCATAAGTACTAATTTCCAAACTTATCTCAATCTTACACTCCAACTGTAATCTTAATTCCAAAATTGAAGATTCCAGCTCTTTTCGTTCACCTAAATCCCCATTGTACCAAATTTAGTACCATTTAGTACTTTTCATACACATAAATACGAATTTCTGAAACTTCCCCAATCCTACACTCCAACTGTAATCTCAATTCCAAATTTCAGGTTTCCAGCTCCATCCGTTCCCCCAAATCCAAATTGTACCTTATTTCGTACTATTTAGTACCTTTCGTTCCCATATGTACAAATTTCGAAAACTACCTCCATATCTCAAACCTACACTCCAACAGTAATAGTAATTCCAAATTTCAGAATTCCAACTTTATCGGTTCGCCCAAATTCAAATTGTACCAAATTTAGTACCATTTAGTACTATTCGTACACATGAGTACACATTTTCAAAACCACCTCCTTATATCAACTCATCTTTTAAACCTTGATTTCCATTCCAAATTTCAAGATTTTAGCTCTATCCGTTCACGTAATACCAAATGGTACTAAATTTAGTAACGTTTAGTACTTTTCGTACACTTATAGTTCGAATTTCCAAAAACCCTTTGGTACACCTTTCTAACTCTCCATCAGTGAACCTCATTCCAAATTTCAGAATTCTAGCTCTTCGGGTTTGCCTAATACTAAGGGTACCATATTTAGTACTTTTCGTACCGTTCTAGTTCGAATTTCCAAAAATCCAGCCTTATCTGACACCTTGGGACCAAGAGTGACACTCCCTCAAAATTTCAGGATTCTAGCTCCAACCGTTTAGCCTGGGCGTTGATTATGAATCAGTCAGTCAGTGAGTCAGTGAGTCAGTGAGTCATCATTACTGAACTCTTTTATAAGTATAGATAGATACGTGTGTGGACGTCAATGAAAATTTAAAGAGAATAATAGAGAATTTTCAAATGAAAATTTTCATAGTCTGGCATAAGACTTAGAATTGTCTGTGTTTTTTCTTTAAAAAAGTTAGAAACCTCTAGTTTGATCACCCTATATTAGGATCGATAAACTACAAACGTCACTGAAAATATTCGGTATTTTGGCTCAAGTTTCATAATTTAATTCTCCTGGCAGTATAAATTTAAGCATTATCATGCTCAGAACTCGACCACAGTTGACCGTTGATGCATCATAAATGCTCGAAAATTAGTCTGGAAGATCCAATTGATTTGATTCAAACCTATTCAGATGACCCAAAAAATCAAGCACTATAACCCTCCTTACTATAGATTGCAGAGATATCGAACTTTGAAAAGGTCGAATTTTATAACTCCTTTACTATTGGCCATGGGTGCCACCGTGGTGCAATGGTATGCACGCCCGCCTTGCACGCAGAAGGTCGGGGGTTCGATTCCCCGGCCAGGCAACATCGAACATTTTTCAACGGTGGCAAAATACCCCTCAGTAATGTTGGCGACATTTCCTGAGTATTTCAGCCTTGAAAAACTTCTCCATAAGTGGTGCCTTAAGACACGCCGTTCGGACTCGGCGATAAACAGTAGGTCCCATATCATTGAGCTAAATATGAATCGGGGTGCACTCATTGATATGAGAGAAGTCTCCCTTGTCCCGTATGGGATGTTGTGGAACAATGTTTTTTTTTGTTTTTGTTTTACTATTGGTCATTCATTCTTTACATGTTTTTTTTTTAATTTTTTATTTTTTTTCTATTCAGTCCATATCTCCATTAGGCAATTTTCCTTGCGGTAATTTTAATATCTATATGGAATTGCAATAGAATTATGAAATAGAGAGTATTATTGGAATTACATCGAAAGAAAAAACATAAAAGTTAAAAAGCGTATAATTTCATTAAAATTAATTGTGCTTTTCGATAACAACGAATGTATCCCTTTAAAGATGTATGGATGACCAAAGTGTGCAATCAGTAGCATCTTACTATTCAAATAAATTTGAAGTCAGTAAGAATTGCGCGATGTGAATATAAATATACGGCACATCCGATTTCAGTGACCGTTAAGACATATCACATTTTTGAAACGGATTCGTCAATAACCGCGGATATGCCACCGCATTCAAATACTTCAGAATGTATATGTACTATAACTTATAACTTTTTTGCAAATATCAAAAATACGACCGCATAGCTGTGTAGAGCATGAAAAACTACTATGAAATACGGGATCAGTTTTTCTCGATATCGAATAAAGTTTTCGCACCAAATGCATAGAAGTTCAGTAACGCGCTTTTCTTAACAACTTATTAATAGTTTTAATATAATCTAAAATCAATATCAAACCATTCTGGACCAATTTGTTAACATATCGCGATATTTCAGAGCATTAATGTAACTTTGACAATATTTACTTTTTTGTTTTTCTTTAAAAACTCGCGAATTTTACGTTTATATTAATTTATTTATCGTACAGAAGAATACGTGGTTATTTGCGTCGAATTCGTGAAAGTTACAGACTGTTTTTAATGACTTTATCTGTGAGAATAGTATTTGTTTTCTATAAATATTTATTCAAATCAAATTTAGATTTTTAAATAGAAAAAATATCAAAAGGGCCTTAGCAATCGCAGTCGGTGCGGAAACCTTTTTTCACCGAATCGAACTAAAACACGCGTTTTCGTTATCAGGACAATGTTCCGCACATTAATATACATATTTGAAATATGGATGTACCTATTACATTACATGATATATTCATTTGATTCCAAATAGAAAGCGTTTATCCCCAATACACAGCTCAATTAAATCATTTGTTCATAGACGAATATTTTGACCAAAAGTGAATGATTTACAATTATACCCAAATAATAAAAAATGCCAGTGGTTACAAAATATGTAAGATTTCCAGATTTGAAAACTATATTCCAAAAACATCTTCCAAAGCTCGAACAAATTATCCTTACAACGCTTGTGACCTGCTACATATTTTGGTACTTTTCGACACAAGACACAACAATAAATTTGGAAAAATGCATTTGACATCCTTCGAACTGATTAGTAAATGCTTTTTTTTTCATTTTCAATAATGAAATTTACTTTCTGAGTCGATTTCCGAGTATGAGTTATTCAGAGTCTAAAAAACGTTCGACTTCAAAGCACTGATTCAAATTAAATTCCATCGTCCAGCGTTGGTAAATGCATTTTTTTAATTTTTGTTTCTGATGGGTTCAGGGACGTACGCAGGATTTCATTTCGGGGGGACCCACCTTGACCAATAATCATGAAATTTTAAAATGTTGGGTAGGGTTACTTGACCCTATTTTAAAGGTTGTCGGTTGAGTTTTTATTAATTATTGAGACAGATTATATAAAATCAATAGAGAAAGTGTTCACAATACTTAATAAACAATTTTGAAATTTGGTACAGTGTAATATATATTATGCATTACTTCTAGGATATTTTGAATTAAAAATGAACCATATAAGACCACGTTTGGTATGGTTATCCGTATTTTTAACTTATGCTCACATTTTGGTACATCCACATTAGCTTAGTTTTTTAGTTGGATATCCCTTTGACCCCCATAAATTACATCTTATAAACCTTTTAATTGGTATTTGGTATACTGTAATATGTCAAGGTATTTTTTTTTATCTCTTTTAAATTATTTGTCTATTCGGACTTCTATGAATTGAATATCTCCAAAAAGATGAATAACTCGTATCGGCGAGTGCATATTGGAATTGTATCGAATAAATCCATCGAATTCCAATCTATCTATTGTGTCGATTACCTAAGAAAATATTTGAAGCATTGTGGCGTTTTTTTATTGGGATAGCGTTTGCAATTTTGTTTTTTCAAAATAGTCTGGCTTAATCCCATTGTTGTTGTTTTAATATTTTAAAACAACTATTTTATTAGTGAAAAAGATTTGGCATTGTTCGCCATGGGGTAAGGCAGGGAATACTATAGTTTCGATCCACGCCACTGGATCTCATCAGTTCCCTTGTTTCTTGTTTGTGGATATTCTCCACCGAAGTTATTTTTCAATAACTTCTTCAACAATAGTTGTTTTAAAATATTAAAACAACAACAATGGGATTAAGCCAGACTATTTTGAAAAAACAAAATTGCAAACGCTATCCCAATAAAAAAACCCCACAATGCTTCAAATTGAAGACACTGGCACGACGTGTGTTGTTTTTGCTGTAAAGCAGACCAACCAAATTTTGGTGTGTGCATTTGTCGAATTTCGACGACACACACAAGTGGAAGAGGTTTGAATTGTTTTCGCAGACACTTTCGTCGGAGTTGTATGAGGTTGCCAAGAAAAAACTTCTCATTGAACTTTTTTCTTTGCTTACCTTTATACTTCGAGCTGACGATTGATGTTTGGGTATAAAAAGTTTCTTGTTGAAGAAGTTATTGAAAAATAACTTCGGTGGAGAATATCCACAAACAAGAAACAAGGGAACTGATGAGATCCAGTGGCGTGGATCGAAACTATAGTATTCCCTGCCTTACCCCATGGCGAACAATGCCAAATCTTTTCCACTAATAAAATAGTTGTTTTAAAATATTAAAACAACAACAATGGGATTAAGCCAGACTATTTTGAAAAAACAAATAAGAAAATATTTTTTATGTCAGAAAACGCAAAAACTTCCCTTCTTTAACCGAACCCAGCAAAATGTGCCTCATCGAAATAATGGTTTTAGACCCCAAGTATGTTTGGACGAAACGTGTTTCAGACAATTTGGAGTTGATTTAGCCATGTCCGTCCGTCCGTCTGTCTGTCTGTCCGTCTGTCTGGCTGGTTGGTGCGCACGATAACTCTCGAACGGAGCAACCGATTCGGTTCAAAATTTGGCTTTCGTAATATTTTGCCCAAACTTAGTTTAAGTTCGAAGATGGATTATATCAGTCCACTCCTTCCGATACCTCCCCCACAAAAGTTCGAAAATGTTCGGAAAATTTGTGCGCACGATAGCTCTTGAAGGTAGTAACCGATCTGGCCCATACCTTGTATATCGTGAAAGTACCAGACTTAGATGAAGTTTAAATATGGACTCAATCGGTCCACTCCTTCGGGTATCTCTCACACAAAATTTCGGAAAAGTTCAGTTTAGGACCTGCTCTCGAATCGCTTTGATTTTTGTTGTAGCAACTTGTATTCGCTGTCCCCCATACGACGGTACAAGTTTCATAAGGGGCAAGTCCATACTTCCTGAGAAAATGGCCTGAAAGGTGCAAAAAAACCCTTATGACACCGTGTGTGGTGGTTGGAGCGCAAGATAACTCTCGAACGGATCTGCCAATTCGGTCCGAAATTTGGCCTGCGTAATATTTTGTCCAAACATAGTTTAAGTTCGAAGATAAACCATGTCGATCCACTCCTTCAAGTACCTCCCTCACAAAAATTCAAAAATCTTAGTCGCTTTGAATCTGTGGGTTGAGACGTTTATCTATCGACAGATCGAAATTCGCCTTCACAGTATTTCTACTTTTCCCCAAAAATTTTATTCTGGGAGTTTTGGCCTTTTAACGATTGTGGTCGTTCCAAATAAATGCTTACGTTTTTCTAATAAAATTAATTTGGATAAAACCAATTTAACTTTTGCGGAGAATGTTTTTAAAGGAATGTTCCGACTAAAACAAGTAGATTTCATTATGAGAGTCATTCCTTCCAAAACTAAGCGCGCCCACCAGCCATATTAGTGGGTTAACTTTGAAGATGGCCAAATTGGATATTTGCGCAGAATTTTAGCGAAACATGTTTAGCTTTTGTGGTGGATGTACCCGAAGGTGTGGACCAATATGACTTATACCAAGTTTGGAAAAATATTATGTCGTTCAAAATTTGGACCAAATCGGTTAATCCGTTTGAGAGATATCATGCGCTCCAGCCAGAGAGGCGGACTGGGATCCAGCCAGAGAGGCAGATTCGATTAGGGACATTTGAGGGTAACATTAATACAATAGGAAAAATCAAGTGGGTATGCTAATAGCATACCCAGCAAATTTTAGAAGTTTTTGAAGCACAACAATTAATTTTTCTTCATGATGTGGGCTATATGTTTCTAGATATACAATAAATAGCAACAACGCATACAACTAATTAAATCCCTAACGAACATTTTTTTACGAAAAGTGAAAAATATGATGCAATTAACAAATCAAATAGTCACAAATTGCAAAAGTCGACAGAAATAGAAAAGATACGTATTTTTTACGAAAGTTCATTGAAATAATTTAATCATCTGTATTTGAAAGTCTGCTGAGAAACTGAAAACGTTTTTATATTAGGAGGCAACAAGTTCCACAATCTAACAATTCGGGTAGAAAAGGATTTCTAGCAAAAACTTGTGGTAAAGAGATTTATTTCTATCTGAGAGTTTCTAGAAGACGATAAAAACTGGAATCAAATTAAAAAAGGAACAGATGCATTTGAGGAAACCGATCAGATGAAAAACCTAAAAACCGAAGGGAAAACTGTGAATAATTATTTCTACAACGTCTGCCATACAAAATTTTAATATTTTTCGAAAGCAGGACATAACCTTGCTTATATTATTCCCGGTGGTACCCAGTATTACCTCAATACCAAAAGGAATGTGAACAACAAATTTGTCGAAATAAATGTCTAATTGGTTTTCGAAATACAGTCAATGAAAACACTTTGATATACGGGCCCCCTGCTCTCCCCCCTGCGTACGTCCCTAGATAAGTTTACTTCAAGGTTATTTTGTAATAGCCGCCATAGACTTTCAACGACTTTCACCTAATTGTCGGGTGATTTAATGACCAGTAGTGGAATTCTGTAACTAATTTTTTGAGTTACCGACAAAAATCGGTAAAATAAAAACGCAAAATTATCAATGAAAAGTATCATGCAGCCTATGTCCTGTTTTAAGTGTTTCCGCAAAGTGTTCTTAGTAAACACAGTTCCAATTGTGGTTGAAACTGGGTAAAACCTCTAAAGTGCTTACATTCGTTCAAATAGTAGATTATGTATATTTAGGACTAAAAAACCAAAATAATTCAGTACACTCGCGATATTTGAAGAAACTAAAAATAAAACCAGTAAATTTAATTTACAAATAGCTTTCCGAAAAGTGTCGGAATAAAAAAGTTCTATCTGGTGGAACTCTATGCAGTATATGCTTCTTGAGTGTATGTACATACGTATGTATGTATCATTTATATTTCTGAATATTTGATGTCCATTTTATATTCCTATCGATTTTAAGTATAAAATTAAATAATTTTGTTGATTCATTCATTTCTTGTTTACGCATTGCCCAACATATAAATGCACAATTATAGGTTGGTATGTGGTGACATACACATATAAAAGTACATGGAATCATAACGTCCCTGTAGGAAATTTGTTTATACATATAGGGGTTTTGGGTTTTCCCGGTTTTTATCATTCCCGGGAAACGGGAGTCAAAAAATCGCCATTCCCGGGAAATTTTAAAATAAGAGAGTGGATCAATATTTCCGTGATTTTTTCATCTTCCCATAGTAACTTATATGAAATTCAATATTTTCAATGAGTTGCGGGTTCAAAAATGGATGACACGTTTTCGCTCTATCGATTAAAAACGAAAAAATATGGAAAAATGCACAAAAATGCATGTTGCCCGAATTTTGCCCACACTGACCATTTCCATTATTCAAAGCTAATGAAATCGCTTTATGGAAAGTGATTTCGCTCAAACAATGAAGGTGTTCATCAGAAACTCCAATCGTATTTTTTATTCTTATGCTTAAGATTGCTTGAAACAAGTAAGAAAGCATCAGGCAGCTGTGCCGACTGAGATATACCCTCAGCCTCGGACCTAAAGAAAAGAAGCAAACACAATACTTCTTACGTTTCTAGGGGCTTTTTGAAAAAGAGAGTGTGGGAGATTTCTCCCTTCGACGGTTATCTTACGTACTACTCAATGTAGTTGGTATCGGCTGGCTTTTTTTGAGATTTTGTGCCTTTACCTCAGGATGAGTGTCCCTCCCAACAAAACTTGCGCCGTCGTAACAGGGCCTTACAGTAGAACTTTTTGGAAAGAGGTACCCGAAGGGCTGGACCGATATGGTCCATATTCCAACCTGATTCATGACTAGACGAAATAATACGATACGCAATGTTTGGACCAATCAGAAACTTCCTGCGAGAGTTATCTTGCCAATTTTCCATTTTAGTTGTTGCCGTCAAGGTTTCTTGGAGCTTTTAAGACATTATGTCACGAAGTATGGTCTTGCCCCCGACAAAATTTGTACCGCCGTAAAGGGGGCCGTAAAGACCAATAGCTGAAACAATTGCAAATTGATCCGAGAGGAGCTCTAAAACTTCACTTTTTCCGAATTTTGTGTGGAACCCGTTCTATGCCTGGAACTAATATTACCATATGCAAAATTATGACCGATTCGGTTATTCCCTTCGAGAGTTATCGTGCGCACGATTTTAGCGATAATTGTTGAACTTTTGTGGGGAAGGTACCGGAAGTAGTGGACCACCGATATGGTCCATATTCGAACATAAACTATGTTTGAAAAAAATCTCGAATGCCAATTTGTTGACCTGATCGCTGGCTTCGTTCGAAAGTTATTGTGCGCACCCTGGACCCGCCGGACTCTCTTTAGAAAATATTCTTTCGCACTTAAATAAAACAGAATAAAAATCCGTCCTTATAGTCCATGTTTTTGGTGCGGCTCATATCACTTTTTCCCTGAAAACACTTTAGTAGATTAAAGTTATTTCCAAATATTTTGTAATTTGTTGATTCTGTAAAATCTAATTGAATTCTGATTCTATGGTATAAAAGTGACGGGCATAGTTTATTCATTAATTCAACATTAGTTGCGATAAAAGTAGAAAGATATTTTCCAATTTCCCGGGAAATAAGATTTTCCTACCCGGGAAAATCCCGTAACCAAAAAACCGAGAATTCCCGGTAATTCCCAGTGCGGGATTTCCCTACCCATAACCCTAATACATACATATGTATGTGCCCAGCAAAAAAGTCCTCCCAAAATAACGGGGTTTTATAGTACTTTTGGGTAGTCGTAACTCCTTACAAACCCCCTACTAACCCATTATTTTAACAAGGGCATGTCGCACTAAATGACTAGTTATTTTATGACCAGTATAACCATTAAAATAACTAGTTATTTCATGGCCACTGGAAGTTGAAAAATAAGCTATAAGTTAAAAAGTTATATTTTCTATTTTTAGAACAGTTGAGGTGGAATTTATTTTCAATTTCAACCACACTTCATATTATTTATTTTTTTTTAGTTCGCCGTCTCCCCGAGTTGAACACACGAACCTCTGCTTTGTAGCCTAACACACTACACACTCGGCCACGCATAAGAACATTAAGGGTTCGGCCAAGTTTACAAGATGCACTCTATGGAACAAGCGCGTTCAACCAATAAAAACACAAAAAATTGAATTTTTTGAAAATTTATTGCTATATAACTATGTACCTCCAGACACCAAACTATTTTTTATAATTTAAATCTCACCCTCTGCTATTAATTGAATATAAATCTTGTCCAGTTTCATTACGAATGCATTTAACATTTAAACAAATATGAAGTTAATTTTTTTGCAACAATTTTTTAAAATCTGATGCAACAAAAACTCGTGTATTTGATAGTGAATAACTGAGTGAATATTTACAATAACAAAAATTAAAAATCAAAATCTTTGTCTCCAAAGTGTCTGTAATCCATACAATGGAAAATATATCGCAATTTTATAGTTCGATTTTTTTACTTTCGCGCCACTAGATCAGTGGTTTCGACCAGTGTACGGCGGTGAGCTTTGAACACACAACCATCGGATTTGTAGTCGGGCACACAAGCTCTGTGCCACCGTACTCATTAGTTAGTAATGATTAATATAAGTAGTTATTTTTGTATACATTACTTTGTAATGGGTTACATAATGACTAACGGATCCAAATTTTTGCTTGGTGTCTTTAGTAAGGGAAATAATAGAACATTTTTAAAATAATTTGAAAAATATTTGAGAACTGTTTACTTGATTTATAATCGAGATGCAACTGTTCTCCTTCAGAACCCCAGAAAAACTGTATTCATCGTTGGTTATATTGATGTATTTTTGCCGTTGGGATTGTTAGGTAAATGTTTGTACATATTTGCATTTGTGTGAATATTTTATTCCACGCACACTCTGGCCTCTCATTTTAGTTGCATGCGTTGTTGAGGAGGTATAAAGAATGATATTGGAAATGCTGTTTAAAAAGTTTATCAATAAATAAATTATTAAAAATTTATTTTACAGATTTCATGTATTTATGTAATTACTTTTTAAAATAATCACAAATACGTTCGATAAACACAAGAGCCACAAACAAGCAATATCGACAACATTATCCACAAACATCCATTGCAAAAGTACTCGGATGATAGCTATTTCATATAAAAAGCATATGCTGTGCGTTATACAAAATTTTCGTCGAGGATACGCACATTTGGGACATTTATATAAATAATAATCATTAACGAGCATGTTTGTTAGAGGGGCGGACTGAAGAGTACCGTAATTTTAAGCCATGAATGCATTGCACAACCAGCGGATTGGCAATACTTTGAACATTTAACCGCACTTGTCGTTCGATTATCTTATAATGTAGAACTCATATGCAACATACATATAACACATTAAAGTTATATGTTGCGTAAGGGCATGAGAAACATTGGATATCGGCCGTACATTGTATATATGGCAAACATTTTTAAAATGGAGCATTCCAGTTGTAAAAAAATCCAAAAAAATTTTGATGCTACATCAATGATTTTTGGTGCAAATATTAAGAAAAAAACTATCATTCCAAATATGTTTCTGCGCGTAACTATCACTGATCGTTGCGCGCAAATTATATGACCGTTTTAATTTGAATGTTTAGAAAAAAATTAAAAAACTCGCGACTTGAGTAATAAATCATTGATATAAATACCCATTACCGTTAATGAATTCGTACTCTTTCCGGTGATGCAAAAATACTCCCAAAATTGCTAAATGAATTCGCGAAAAATCAAACCCAGCACCGACATCGGAACAAAATTCAGAGATAACATTTTTTTTGTGTGTATAAGGGTTATATCAAAAGCAAAACCTGGTAATGAAAGTAGAAAATATCATTTTTACAACGATGTATAGTAGGTTGTCGTAGGTGGTCAAATAACGAAGAAATCGCAATAGTCGCTAATACAACTCAACTTTTCATTTTTGCGATTTTAATTATGTATAATGACGAATATCACATGTTTGGTTGGGGAGCTTCCAAAAAAAAAGCCTGACTATTAAAGTAGAATATGCCACCTTTACAAGGATACAAAGTAATTTAGCGTAGGTGGCCAGTTATCGGAGATATAGCATTAGCCGGTAATGCAAAATTGCATTTATCTATATTCAACATTTATCTTTTTATAACTAGCTGTATATTTTATAAATTACTACTGTTTGTTGCATCCGAATGAAATTAAAACATATAACGGAGAAAGAAAGTTCTGTGGAATTATTTCATTTTTAAAATTGCGGACTTGTTTCATAATGAAATAAGTCCACAACTTTGCAGAGTTATTTCATTTCTTTGGGGAGTTATTTCATTTCAATTTTATTTCAATTCATGAAATAACGCCCCTAATTTGGGGACTTATTTCATTTTCAGTTTGGGGACTTATATCACAGGTTCAAACCTCCGCCGGGGCTGCCGGGCTCATGCTATGAATTTTTATTTACTTGTTGTCTTATGTATTTATTTTATTTATTTGTATACCACCCCCATACCAGTTGGTGATATTATTCGAATGTTCGGCACAACTTTGTTGTCTCATGTATTTATGCATTTATTTTATTTATTCGTATACCACCCCCCATACCAGTTGCTAATATTATTCGAATGTTTGGTACAACTTTCGAAAACGACTATCACTGTCGAATGTTTGGCAAATGTTTGTGTACACAAGAACGTTGTTCTTTTGTTCGACGAAAGTTTGAAAACGAAATAATCTTCGAACATTTGGTGAATGTTTTTTCTTCACAAGAAAAATTGTTTCGAGAAACATTTTTTACTTAGAACATTTTTTGTTTCAAAAAATAATTTTATTTTTAATTAATTTCTCGTTGGAAATCGAGCTTTATGATCAATAATGCATCTGAAAAAGGAAAGCCGACGACTCGAACCCACACACCCACCACTATGTGACATGACATGTTTCGCCTTTTGGTAAAGAAGGCTCCTCAGACATATCGGATGTGGGACGGCTTCGTTATCATCTAACTTTTTCTCTTTCAAATGCAATTTGTTTTTTTTTTACAACTCTGAATGTTTTGTTCAGTAATTGTATGGCTTTCTTGACAAACGCTTAGAGGTAGTTTACACTATCTATCAATGTCATATGACACGAAACAAATACATTCCATATTTACACACTGAGGCAATGTGGAGACGTAGTTTTTTTTACATTTTTGCTGGTGTGGACGCACAGAGTAAATGGCGTAAAGAAATCTCCAATATTACACATATTAGCGAATATATAACGATGGAAAATTTTTATGCCATATGACATTTACATATAGTGTAAACTACCCCTTAGTGTAGTCTTTGAAAGTTATGAGTTTGGCTCTGAACACTAACACGCCGTGACAACACTTTTTTCCTTGTGTTTTTCAAGGACGTGGGTTCAAACCTCAGCCTGGATCGATTTCCAACGAGAAATTAATTAAAAATTAATACTAAAATGATCTTCTCCTTCAAATGGCAAAATTTTCAAATGAATAAAATCAGCTGAGCCAGGCCGGGTTGATAATGTTGTGTTTCATAAAGCGAGCATAGCATTTTAGGAAGTAGTTTTTGTAGTATACAGATATAACTTTGGCAATAATTACATCGGATTTTTTAGATTATTGCCAAAACGAAAAATTGTGGTATACGCAATGTTTATTTGAATAGCATTACCCAGTAGAAAATAGACTCATCGGTGATAATTTCATTCACGATACATTGACGAATTTTAATAAATTGTCGTTCATGACTAATTGCATGAACAAGTCATCGAGTTTGTCTTGTATGTCTCGAATGCAAAATAGTCATAAACAACTTTGATGATAGCATGCCTTGCTCTTCAGAATTTTTATTCCCTACTTATACCATCTACTCAATTGGTATATCCCAGCGAACATTTTCTTCCGAATTCGTTTCGAATTCGGACAGAATTTCTGAAAAAATATCCGATTCTGATGCCGAATTCGTACCGAATTCGGTACGAAAGTTGTATGGACGTGGTCACCGAATTCGGAAAGAATTTTCTAAGGAAATTCTTAAAAAATATTAGAGTTTCGCGACGAATTCCGTCCGTATTCGAAAGTAAATTCTTGGAAAATTCGGAGAAAAATTTAGATTTTCTGACAGAATTCGGTCCGAATTCGGAAGAAAATTCTGGAAAATTCGATGAAAAATTTAGATTTTCTTAAGAAAATCCGTCCGAATTCGGAAAGAAATTCTGGAAAAATTCGGAGAAATGTTCAGATTTTCTGAAAAAATCGGAAACCATTCTGACGCTGACGCCACGTATCGTACTGTACAGAACAAACCCCACTCAGAGACAGTTTTCTTTCAATGTGCTATTTATGGAAGATTCTAATTTTAAACTTTCTAATGATTTTGTCTGTTGTTATTATTTTATGATTAACAGTAGAACAATATGCAGAAGTATACTTCTACATATATGTTGAAGCTGTCAACACTAGCTTCAATTATTATATGTAGCATTTATATTAAAAAGATTTTAAAATTGTATATGCGAATTTTATGACCAGTCATTTTGTTCTTCGACATCAAACGAAAAAAAATTCCCTTAGAAAATCCATTAGAAATGGTAACGAATTCGGAATGACGATTCTTAAGATTCTTTAGAAAATGTGCAGAGATTCTTAAAATAAACTTATAGAAAATCGGTAAAATTTCTAGGAAAATATTAGAGAAATCGGGCACAATTCTAAAAAATATTCAGAAAATCTCAGAAAAAATCTGATATCAGAGCCCTCGGAAAAAATTGTTAGCTGGGATATCACTCGTCGACAGTATCAATGGAACAGGAACTGAAGTTGAGTTCAATTGCAACAATATTAAGTGCAAAATGATGTACCTGCCGTATAAAGAACAATTTCTGGTTATGCCAATGTTGCACAATTGTGTATATAAAAAAAATATCGTTTTTTCTTTGTATTTTTAATAGTTATTA
This sequence comes from Musca autumnalis, assembly GCF_047663935.1. Lineage (NCBI taxonomy): Eukaryota > Metazoa > Arthropoda > Insecta > Diptera > Muscidae > Musca > Musca autumnalis. Next base: position 167,432 of record NW_027411767.1, read on the forward strand.
CATTAGATCAAATAGTTATAATTTAATATAAAACTATGAATGCAAATACACAATCTATCGGGTATGTGATGAAAACCGAATCGACTCGATTTGCAGAATCGAAATGGTATATGATCGGGGTGCCGTTTATGATATATATAGTTTTGCTTCGCAAAAGTCCATTATTTGAATAATATTTTAAAAATCCATTTTCAATTTCATTAAAATATTCACCAAAATTAGAGATATACGATTTCGATTTATGGCAAAACGAGTCGAATCGTTTTCCATCACATACCCATATATCAACTATAATACTAAAATTGGAAGAGATTGTTGAGCGGCAGGAAGAATTAGCGAAAATATTGGCGGAGAATAATGTTTAATTGCGGCGCAACTTGGGAGTTTTTCGAAGCTACGCAATCGATATTTCCAATTTCTTCGGAGGAAAGTCTTAAAGAATTAGAAAATGTTTTGAAAACGGAGAGAAGAGCGGAAATAGTAAGTGTATTTTCAATTAATGTTGACAATATTTATGTATATTTAATTACTTATATAGGTTTGCATTATGAGAAAATTGCTTCAATACTCCGTGAAAGGTATTGACAAAATTCTGGGTAAAAACATCATAATGGATTACAACTTTGACGGTACCAAAAACAAAAAACTTTGAAAATGTATATAAACTTTGTATCTAGCATATATGGTATGTATTTTATAATATTACTACAGTATATAAAACATCTTCATCTTTACAGAAGCAGTAAAATCCGAGGGACTAATTCGAGAAAAATATTGAAAGAATGTAACATCAATTCATAAAAGTTAATTACTACATTATTTTTGTAATTATTTGTTATTATTACAAGATTCTTTTTTGGAAACCATTAATATTACTACTATACATTAAACATATATGTATATCCTCTTTTTTTGATTTGTCACTTTGTAATTATTATTTATATTGTAATGAATTGAATGAAATATGTGCACATTCTAAATTACATTTTCCATTATTCCAAGGGATTTAATGTAGGATTCGACCCTTCTATTGTCATCGAAGACAATATCGGTGACCATGTAATGTAATATGTCATCAACGAAAAGTTACATGACTATGTCGGTGATATGGTCGTCGACGAAAAGTTGGGGGTTTAGTCATCGAAGTTGTCATTAACGAAAGTAGGGAATTTTTTCCTCGATGTTGTCTTCAGTGACAACTTCGCTTACCCTGTCGCTCAAGTTGTCTTGCATGAACACATGGACATTTGTGTGAAAATTTCGTCGATGATTTCACATTGCTGTCTGCAAGGTGTCTTCAGGGATTTACCATTGTCTTAAACAATTCGTCAATGTTGTCTTCAAGACACTTTCTACTGGGTATAAATGGCTTCAAAACAATCATGTAGATTTTCATTTTTTGAGTAAGGATTGTATTTTTAGATTCTTTTATTAGCCCTTTAATCTGTTCAAACTGTTCTTCCAATCGCTTTAATACTTTGTTGAGGACACGAAAAGATGAATCGGCGAACGATAACCGCGGAGTTTTTGTATTAGTATCAGTAGATGAGATGATGTTAGAGTCTCTAGCTCGTTTTGTTGAGCCAAAAACACACGATGCGACAAGTCGCTATTAACGTTATTTTCAAAATTCGCCATGATTATACGAAAAACGTTATGATTTAAAGTACGTTACGTGATATTATTGTTGTGCGTTACGCTCTTAATAATCTCCTTACGACAATTAAATAGGTAGTCGAGTACTCAATTTTTGTCTTTCACTAGTATTAGTTTAGAGAGTCAGAAATAAGCTTTGTGGTAGAAGAGAAATAAAGTCTTGTGTGAATAACACTGTGCAACATTTTTAAGGTGATATTGTGCAAACAATTCGAACTGAGGATTTTTTGAAAGTACAGACCCAAACGACAAGAAACCCTAGTTGGGTTTTGTTGTGTCAGATCCAGCTCGGATTTTATGGCCCCATCTAAACATCGTTAAATATTGAGTTTTTAAAGAAATTCGGGGCTATATCTCTGAAACCAATGCGAATCTTCTTCTGACCTCTGAAGCAAATTTGTAGATAAGGACAAGAATAAAATATTTGGAGAAATAATGAACTCAAAAAACTACATTTATTGCCTCAAATTTCAAAATATATGCAAAAATGCCATAATTTTTATACATCTCGCACCGTATCTCCAAAACCGTTAATTTTTTTTGAATATTTTCTTGTTGGTTTCAGTACATTTTTCAACGACGATTTAATAAAAGTGTCAATAATGTAGTGAAATCCGAAATGCGAGAATAAATTGTTGGTGTGAACTGTGTTTGAAATGCGTGTTGTAAAAGATATGATGCAAAATACCGCTGAAACAACATGAAGTAAGTAATTTAGAGTTTCCGAATGTTCTAAAGAATTGTTGAGAACTTTATTTGGAAGATTTTTACAAAAGATTACATGGTTCAACTCCCAAAAGTTTAGCCGATACTGACTAGAATTTCAGCAATTATGTAAAATTTTGTATAATTTATGTGGCTTTTTCAAAAGATAAGTTCTACTAGTTTAGAGCTACAGTATTGCTAAAGATTTTGAGATTTTGAGTTTTTCTTATGTGGCTTTTTCAAAAGATAAGTTCTACTAGTTTAGGGCTACAATATTGCTAAAGACAGCAAGGCCAAATACCTATTCGTTTCTGAGATGAAGGCCTAGAAAATGCAAAAAGGGGTAGATTTAGCCCGGTTTAGATGAGGCCGTAAAATCCGAACTGGATCCGACAGGACAAAACCCTACTAGAGTTTTTGTAGTCTAAAAAATACATACAAGAAGTTGTTTGCATTCTCAGTGCTGCATAGTGTAACTGAAGTGAATAACGGCAATAAAGCATTGTAGAATCTTAATCCAAAACGAACAAAATCGTATCGGGGAATAAAACAACGTCTACACGGGATTAACTTCAAACCCTAATTCCGTAACAGTATATTTTTTATACATATATTTTTTTAGTTAAAATATCGCGAATAAAATTGACAAACAACAATCGGATTCAAGCGTCACGGACAAAGTATGTTACAACATATGCTGAACTTTATTTTGTGTATAATTTTCCGTGAAACATTTGTGTTATTAATGTGATACGAGACAATTTTTGTGTAGCAGAAAAAAAAACTACCGCGCGCTACAATTACCTTCGAATGTTTTGGACGAAAGTAATTTATTTCTTAGAGTTTTATTCAATTGAATTAATTGAGCTATCATGAGCTAAGGAGTTTTGTATTGAAAAAGTACCCCGCCACATCCGAAATTAAATTTGTAGCATATTTTCACCGGGGGCCATCCTTGTACATTCCCTCACAATTTTAGGAAAAAAGGTTCAGTAATTTTTTGTAGAAAAGATTAAAAATGAAACAAGTAAGAAAAGCGTTAAGTTCGGACGGGCCGAACTTTTTATACCCTCCACCACAAATTTCAGCCATTTCGGTGGATTAATGTGGCCACAACCTTCAAAATACCGAAATTCGGAAGGTACCGTTCTATGGGGACTATATGATGGCGTGAACCTATACCTACAAATTTCTGGGGGAAAGTTTTATACACCTAAAGAAGACTAAATACCAAATTTCAGCCATATCGGTGTGATAATTATCGAAATCGAATTATCGAAAATCGGGGCTATATCAACACGTGGACCTATATAAACATTTTATGGTAGAAATGTTTCTTAGCCTCTGGAAACACAAAATACAAAGTTACAACCGATTCTTTGGTCAAATGGGTCTAATACATTCAAAATATATTAAAATGACGCGTACTTTATATGGGGCCTTATATGGGGGCTATACCAAAACGTGGACCTATATAACCCAACTTTGGTAAGAATATTTTTTGGCCTCTGGAGACACAGAGTACCAAATTACAACCAATTCGGTGGTAAAATGGGCCAAATATCTTAAAAATTCCTTAAAACGGCGACGCGTCACGCGTCATTTTATATGGGGGCTATACGAAAGCGTGGACCTACATAGCCCGCTTTCAATACCAAAAGTCCTACGTAAATATAACATATTTTCCCAAAATTTCATCAACCGTTCGGACGCTAGAGTGATTTCCACAGACGGACAGACGGACGGACATGGCTATATCGATGTAGAATTGCACTCTGATCAAGAATATATATACTTTGTGGGGTCTACAATGATTATTTCGAGTAGTTACAAACGTAGTGACAAACTTAATATACCCCCATCCTATGGTGGAGGGTATAAAAATGCGCGTAAAAGTGGACAACATTTTATAAAAAGAATTATTCAAATCTGCCCAGCCGTTCTCATCTGACGCCATTACCAACGAGCGACATTTGAATTTTATTTATATAGATATAACATTTTTAAATAAATAGGGTATAGGGGAAGTACCCCGCCCCTTCCGAAATTCAACAAAATATGTAGCCCATTTTCACATGGGGCCGTCCCTGTACATTCCATGACAAATTCAGGATAATCAGTTCGGTAGTTTTTGTAGAAAAGATAAAATTGAATTGTCGCATTACAACGGTGCGGGTAGTTGTATCCACTTTTTCCAACCGAAGTAGTTGTAATTTCGGAATTTGTGATATTTCCGTATTTCCAACAACAGCTCAATACCATGGCCCTCAGTGACCTCCATACCTAATTTCGCATATAAAAAACCTCCTTATCTAAAAACAAGTAAAAAAGTGTCAGTCGGCTTTGCCGACAGATATATACCCTCAGCCAAAGTGAAGCGAAACTTTTACCTCCGGACAGATCGAATGTATTTCAGGTCTCTTCAGAACTTGGCCCTTTTTGGACATTTAAACTTGCCGACAATAATGTGGAATAGGAATTAACTGCGCTAAGACACAAATGTTGAACTTTTGTAGGGCAGGTACTCTTAGGGAGGACCTATATTGGCCATTTTAGAAGTTTAACTAAATTTTAATAAAATATTAGGAGATCCAAAGTGATATATTTTAAATATTGGGGAGAAGTACCGAAAGTTGTGGACCGGTATTGCCCATGTGACTAAGTTTGAATATAATATGACGAAGACCTAATGTTGGACCAAATCGGTTGAACAGTTCAAGAGTTATCGTGTTCTTGGACCGCCACATATGGTGACATAGGGGTTTTTTACAACTTTCGGGCTGTTTTCGCAAGAAATATGGACTTACCCCTGAAAAAACTTTTACCGTCGTAATGGTGGTAGCGTATGCAAATAGCTTCAACAAAAATCCAAGTGATTCGATAGCAGGTCTTAAAGTAAACTTATCCGAAATTTTGTTTGAGAGGTACCAGAAGGAGTAGACAAATTTAGTCCTTATTCGAACCTGATCTATATCTGGTAGATATATTAGGATGTGCAAAGTATGGATTACATCGGTCACTCCCTTCAAGAGTTATCGTGCGCAAAATTTTTCCGAACATTTATGAAGTTCTGTGGGGTACCTGAAGGAGTGGACCGATATAGCCCATCTTCGAATTTAAACTATGTTTTGGTAAAATATTACGAAGGCCAAATTTTGGACCGAATCGACAGATCCGTTCGAGAGTTATCTTGCGCTCCTACCACTACACAAGGTGTCATAGGGGCTTTTTGCAACTTTCCGGCCATTTTCTCGGGAAGTATGGACTTGCCCCTGATGAAACTTGTACCTTCGTATAGGGAACAGTGAATACAAGATGTTGCAACAAAAACCAAGGCAATTCGAGAGCAGGTCCTAAACTGAACTTTTCCGAAATTTTATGTGGGAGGTACTCGAGGAGTTTACCGATTGAGTCCATATTGGAACCTCATCTTAATCTGGTAGAAATTTCATAATGTGCAAAGGATGGACCAAATCGGTTGCTCCCTTCAAGAGTTATCGTACGTACAAATTTTCCGAACATTTTCGAACTTTTGTGGGGGAAGTACCGGAAGGAGTGGACCGATATAATCCATCTTTGAACTTGATCTAAGTTTGGACAAAATATTACGAAAGCCAAATTTTGGACCGAATCGGCAGATCCGTTCAAAAGTTATCTTGCGCTCCAACCACTACACACGGTGTTATAGGGTTTTTTTGTAACTTTCAGGCTATTTTTTCAGGAAGTATGGACTTGCCCCTAATGAGACTTACAGCGTCGTATCGAGGACAGCGAATACAACTTGCGTAAACAAAAATCAAAGCGATTCGAGACCAGGTCCTAAACTGAGCTTTTCCGAAATTTTGTGTGGGAGGTACCCGAAGGAGTGGACCGATTGAGTCCATATTGGAACCTCATCTAAGTTTGGTAGAAATTACACGATGTGCAAAGTATGGACCAAATCGGTTGTTCCCTACAAGAGTTATCGTGCGCACAAATTTTGTGACAATTTTTGAACTTTTGTGGGGGAGGTACCTGAAGGAGTGGACCTATATGGCCCATCTTCGAACTTAAATCGAATCTGGACAAAATATTTCGATACCCAAAATTTGAACCGAATCGATTGATCCGTTCGAGAGTTATCGTGCGCACCAGACAGACAGACAGACGGACAGACGGACGGACATTGCTAGATCTACTCAAAATTGTCTGAAACGGATATCGTACAAACATACTTGGGGTCTAAAACCATTATTTCGATGAGGCACATTTTTGGTCGTATCAAAGTGTAAATACCCTCTTTAGCCTAAAGGCTGAGGGTATAACTAACACTGAACCTAAACAAAAATGCGAAATTCCAGCTATATCCCTTTATGCAACAACAAAACGGTACCAAATTTAGTACTAATAATAGGTAATAGTTTCAAAACTTACTTCCCTATATCAAAAACTATATCGCAACAGCGATACCTATTTAATGATCCTTATCTCCATTCTATACCCCAACCGCTATCCTAATGCCGAATTTCACAATTTCAGCTCTACCTTTTATGGTACGTATATCCACAATGACATCCATAACTCAAACCTACACACCAACAGCAACTATAGTACCAAATTTCCGAATTCCTTTTACAAAATTTAGTACCATTTAATACTTTTCATACGAAAGTACAAATTTCAATGACTAACTCAATCCTCCACTCCGGCAGTAATCTTAGTTCTATATATAGTACTTTTGGTACACATAAGAACGAATTTCAAAGGTTACTTCAATCCTCCACACCAACAGTAATCTTAATTCCAAGTTTCAGTACCATTTAGTACATTTTTGTTACCTAATATTAGATATTTACAATATCATTTCAGCCATCAACGACCCTCATACCAAATTTCAGAATTTGTACGCATTAAAAAACTACTTATATGATCGTTCATCGTACCAAATTTAGTACTTTTCATACACGTGGGTATAACCTCAAAAAATTACTATTTTATATCAACCATTTGTACCAACCGCGATTCTCATTTCCAGCTCTATTAGTTCCCCCAAACTAAATTATAGTACTTTACAAATACATAAGAACGAATTTCCGAAACCTCCTCCTAAAATTCCAAAACTTCCTGCTAACCCCTTTACACAATAACAAATTATATCAAATTCTATACCACTTACTACCTTTTATAGTATGCATTTCCAAAACCATCTCCATATCTTAACCCCACATACCAACAGTGACTTTAAAAACAAAGTTTAAAATTCCACCCGTGCCTACACCCGATACAACATTTAGACATCTTTAGTACTCTTCGTAAATATACAAATGTTACACACCAATACTCACCCTAACTCCAAAAATACAGATTCTAGCTCCGTCCCCACACCCAACAACAAATTGAGTACCATTTAGTAATTTTCGTAAACTTATCGTACGTATTTTGGAAACCACATGTCTCAACTCTACACTGACAATTATACAAAATAACAACATTAATATTGATTCCAAATCTCAGAATTCAAGCAGTATCTGTTCGTCCATTATCAAATTGTACGAAACATAGTTCCATTTAGTATTCTTCGTACCCATAAGTAAGATTTTCCAAAAGTACCTCAATTCTTCACTTTTACAGTCACTTTAATTCCAAATTTCAGAATTACGGCTCTCTCCGTTCAACCATATCTAAATTGTACAAAATTCAATATTTATCATAACGATAAGTACGAAAAACTCCCTCAATCCTACAACTCAACAGTAATCTTAATTCCAAATTTCAGGATTTCATCGCTATCCGTTCCTCCAAATCCAAAGTGTACCAAATTCAGTACCAAACCTATCTCAATCCTACACTCCAACAGTAATCTTAATTCTATCCGTTCACCCAAATCAAAGTTGTACTAAATTTAGCACCATTTAGTACTTTTCATAGACAAAGTACGAATTTCCAAAACTACCCCCATATCTCAATGCTATACTCCGTCTTAATTCCAAATTTCAGGTTTCCAGCTCTATCCTTTCACCCAAATCCAAATTGTACTAAATTTAGTACCATTTAGTACTTTTCGTACACATGAGTACGAATTTCCTAACCCACTTCCTTTTATAAACACCACTTCCCAATCTTCATTTACATACCAAATTCCAAATTTCCAGCTAAATCCCTTCAAAATATACAACTTGTACTAAATTTTGTAACTTTTAGTACCCATAAGTACGAATTTCCAAAACAACATCAATCCTACACTCCAACAGTAATCTTAATGCAAAATTTCAGGATTCCAGCTCTATTCGTTCACCAAATACAAATTGTACCAAATTTAGTACTATTAAGTACTTTTCGTACCCGTAATTACGAATTTCCAAATCTTCTTCAATCCCACACTCCAACTGTAACCTTAACTCCAAATTTCAGGTTTCCAGACCTATCCGTTCAATCAATTACAAATTCTACCAAATTTAGTACCATTTAGTACTCTTCGTACACATAAGTACAAATTTCCAAAACTACCCCATATCTCAATCCTACACTGCAACAGTAATCTTAATCCTAAATTTCAGGTTTCCAGCTATTTCCGTTAACCCAAATCCAAGTTGTACTAAATACAGTACCATTTAGTACTTTTCGTTCACATAATTTACGAATTTCCAAACCTATCTCAATCCTACACGCCAACAGTAATCTTAATTCCAAATTTCAGTTTTCGAATTCTATCCGGTCACCCAAATCCAAGTTGTACTAAATTTAGTACCATTTAGTACTTTTCGTACACATAAGTACGAATTTCCAAAACTACCCCCATATCTCAATCCTATACTCCGTCAGTAATCTTAATTCCAAATTTCAGGTTTCCAGCTCTATCCTTTCACCCCAATTCAAATTGTACTAAATTTAGTACCATTTAGTACTTTTCGTGCACATGAGTACGAATTTCCTAAACCATTTCCTTTATAACACCACTTCCCAACCTTCATTTACATACCAAATTCCAAGTTTCTAGCTAAATCCGTTCAAAATATACAACTGGTACTAAATTTTGTAACTTTTAGTACTTTTCGTACACTTTGGTACATCTTTCTAACTCTCCATCAGTTATGCTCATTCCAAATTTCAGAATTCTAGCTTTCCCGTTTGCCTAATACAAAGGGTACCATATTTAGTACCTTTTTGTACTTTTCGTACCCTTCTTGGTCGAATTTCCAAAAACCCAGCCTTATCTCACCCCTACACACCAACAGCAACCTACACTCAAAATGTCAACTTTCTAGCTTCAGCGGTTTCGTCTGGGCGCTGTTGAATCAGTCATCAGTATATAGATTAAGAAACACCATTAAAGTTTGCTTTGAAAATTATTTTGGAATGAAAATAAGATTAAATACAGACAATATGTGTACAAATGTGGATCGTCACTGCCTTTAGTGCATCAAGCAGCACAAATGGTCATAAACATTAAAAAAATATCGGTTGTATTTTCTCAAAAATGATTTATAATGATCGAAAATCGTCCTACATATACTATACTATTTTTGGAATTTGATGTAAAGATAATCTAATGAAGTAAAGGAAATAAGGCCAAATCTTTACGAAAAGTGCTAGATAATCACTTGTATGGATTGTATTGATAAAGTAAAGGAAATAAGGCCAAATTTTTTCGAAAAGTGCTAGATAATCACTTGTATGGATTGGATTGGCCCTCATTTTTGTTATCGAGAACTAGAGCTACAAGTTTGCCAAAGATCCAAAAATGAAAATCCTATCGGTTTCCTAGATATGAAACCAAAAATTTATAAAAAAATATAAATATTAGTCGGCTGTAGATAAAGTCATAAATTGAACGGCCGCAATTTTAGTCGGATCGTGGTGGGACCCCAAGATATTTTAGTTTTTTCATAATCATGATCATATAATCATAAACCGAGGATTCGAATATTGACTGTGAAAGCTGTCGGTTGTGTTTTTCCAATCAAAAACGAAAAAACAAAAAATTTGTAAAAAATAATTTTTTTCAATCTTTTCAAAATAAATCTTTGAATAAAAGATCAATCAGCAAAACATACAAACGTTTAAAACTTTTATTGCTTGCATAAATCATGGGAAAACTCCCTACGCTTTTGCAAGCTGGAGGGAGACCTCCTAATATTTCTGGTGTAATAAAAACTCGAGCTGTTGGAAGAAGATCGTCCTCCTTGTCCGACGCAACAAACATTCGTGATATGAATGAAGCATTACCAGGAGCTCACTCCAAACAATCCTTGTGTGGTAAGAAACCCGAATCTGTACCCAAAGCACCACGACCTACGCTTTCAGCTATAAGCAAATTAAAAAGAAACCCAGATTTGGACCAATCGGTCAATATGTTACATGAAGATACTGCAATTTCAATGGAAAATGTATTGAGTGATCTGAATAAGCCAACAACATCATCTACTTCAATGGACCAAGGGTTTCAAGAGGTTAAAAACAAGAAAAAGCGCACGCATGAAGGTGATTTTGAAATAAGATTATCCAAAAGTAACTTAAATAATAATTCGCCAGTTAATTCGCAAGATTCAAATAGGTTTTCCTTGTTAGGTGATTTGGATATAGAATCAGATTTCGTTGTAAACGATAGTGCTCCTAATGTTAAAAATAATATGCAGACCAAAGCAGAAAAGAGAGATTCTTTTTGTCCACCTATTTTTCTGCAGAACGTTAATATAATTTCTCTTATTGAACAGCTAAAATCCAAAAACATCCAATTTAAGATTAAAAATCAATCAAAAACCAGAAGCAAATTATTCTTGAAGGATGCCTCGACACATGCTGAAATGATGCAATTATTAAAAGAAAAGGAGATTGCTTCCTATTCTTACACTCCTAAGGAGTTTAAACGTCAAAGCTTAATCTGCAGAGGTTTATATTATAAGACAAATCCCGATGATATAAAGTCAGAAATTGACTATTTTGTTCCCGATACTGTTGAATCAGTTACTAAGTTTTCTACTGACTTTTCAAAAAAGAATGGCATTGATACCGGACTATTTTTAGTTACTTTAAAGGTAAATCGCAGAGTAAACGAGGTCATTGGGCTCCATACTATCCTTGGCCAAACTGCATATTGGGAAAAACCCAAAAGTTCGACAAAAATTCCACAGTGCTATAGGTGTCAACAGTGGGGACACTTTTCAAAAAATTGTAGTCGTCCCATCTCATGCGTCAAATGTGATAAAAAACATGAACGCGGTGCCTGTGAATTAGGTTCGGAAGATAAGGTTTTTTGCGTTAATTGCAATAGTTTTGGTCACACTGCAAATTATAGGGGATGTACCGCTTACAAGGATTATGTCTTACATAGGAAAAAGGCCGCTGAAGATCTAAAAGCACGAAAAACTGCTGAAATCGGCAATGTTGCTAGATCTCTCAATGCAAGAAATACGGTTACAACACACCAGTCATTTGCAACAATTCTTAGGGGATCTGATACTATTTGCGACAGACCAGAGAAACCTAGATTTATTCAAGAATTTTTAAATGTAGCACAAATGTTATGTGATCCGGAGCAATTAACGATTGAAGAAAGGATAAAACGTTTTCTTAGCAATTACAAAAAAATGTCAAAAGATGAAGCTAAAGCTGAATGCTTGAAGTTAGTAAAAGTTGTCCAAGATGTCTACTGTCCATAAATGTTTGAACTTAATTACGTATAACGTTGGATCCCTGGTCCACGTTAGTAGGAAAATTGAACTTAATGAAATACTGCGCCATTCTAAGGTTGATGTAGCTTTCCTGCAAGAGTTACACCTACCTGAAGGAAATACATTCTATTTAGACAATTATGTTGTTTTAAGGGATAGTAGTCCTCTCGGGGTTGCTGTAGCTTTGAGAAAAAACATAGCTTATACGAAAGTTAGTATTCCTGGATTATATTTTCCACATTTATTTGTGGAGGTTAAAGTAAAAATTAATGGTTCAGTACGGAAAATTTTATGCGGGTCTATTTACTTTCCTAGTAACTATGATAGGAGATCTATTTGTAACGGGTTATCCTCTATTCAGACATTCTCGGAAAATTTCGATGGTTTAATAGTCGGTGGCGATTTAAACGCCAAAAATATTTCCTGGGGAGACACCACCAATAATTATAATGGCGAGGTTCTTTCAAATTGGATTTCTTCTGAAAATTTGAACGTTTCGAGAATTTGCGATTCATATCCCACTTACCCAGGTGGTTCTTCCCACTTAGATCATTTCATCGTTAGTACCAATTTGATATGCAACCAAAATTTTACAACTAGAACTCTGTCCACCTTTTCAGATCACTTACCTCTTCAACTTCAAATTTCCTTCTCACAATTTGACTTCATCCTAGATCCGCCTGAAGGCTTCACTTCTTTTAGAAACACGAATTGGGATGCCTTTAGGTTTGATCTCATGAATGCTTTGCTGTGTCATTTTCCGCCTATTGATCGAAATTTGTCTGAGAATGAAATTGACTATTATATTGATGAGTTTGTAACGTCTTTAAATTTTATTGTAAGAATTCACACAAGCGAGCACAAAAGGAAAAATTCAAAGTTTGTAGCATCGGATCATTTGAAGAATCTTCTCAGGATTAAGGACAATTGGCAAAAAAATTTAAAAAGGATATACGCTCGAACTTTAAATAGGAGAGATCCTGATTATATTATGATTTCGAATCAAATAAAATTAATTCAAATAATAATTAAAGAGCAAGCCGAGTTAGAGCAAGCTAATGTCTTCAATTCTAAACTAAGGGAAATTAAACCTGGTCCTTGGGCGCATAAGCAAATTTTCAAGATCATAGGAAATAAGAATAGGTCGAAAGTGACAGAAATTTCGGTAAACGGAAATAGAATAACGGATTTAAATGAAAAATTAAATGTTCTCAGAAATCATTTTGCCTCTGTATATCAAAGTTCTCCTCCCAATAGAAATACATCCTATGTAGATGACACTATACATCAAACCATATCTAGTGCCCCTGATACTATGACGGATTTTGATGAAGTTTCTACAGCATTAAACAATCAGAACAGCTCTACATTCACGACTTTAAATTCACTTCAAGAAATTGTAAAGTTCATCAATAACAAGAAATCTTGTGGTGTGGATAATGTATCCAATTACCTAATTAAAAAATTTCCCGTGAAAGCTTTAGAATATTTAACTATTTTATTTAATAATTGTTTAAATAATAGTTATTTCCCAAAAACGTGGAAGATTGGCAAGATTGTAACTATTCAGAAAAAAGTGGCAATAGCGATATCAATAATTTGAGGCCAATTTCCTTACTTTCAAATCTTGGCAAGCTTTTCGAAAAAGTTATTAGGGAAAAAATGGATTCAGGTGTGCAAGATTCATACATTTCTCAATATCAATTTGGGTTCAAGAAAGGCAATTCCACTGTACACGCCCTTCTAAAATTTCATAATGACATTATTCAAAACCTAAGAGAACGCCGCTGCACAGTTGCTGTTTCTCTCGATATTGAAAAAGCTTTTGATAAGACATATCATAATGGTATTTTATATAAAATGATTTCGATTGGTTTTCATCCTTCGATAGTTAAACTTTTCAAGAGTTTTCTCGATGAGAGAAAATTCTGTATTCAGATTGGAAATGTAGTATCGTCTGAAGGTTCTATGTCATGCGGTGTGCCACAAGGCTCTATTTTGGCTCCCCACTTATACAATATTTCTATTTATGATTTTCCTCATGAAGTAAATGGATCCAAGGGAATACTTTATGCTGACGACTCTCTACTCTATGCCCATGATGAATCTCCATCAGTAGCACTTCAGCATGTATCGACGCATCTAAATCAAGTTAGTAATTTTTATTCGCAATGGGGTATAAAAATTAATGTTTCAAAGAGTAATGCCATATGTATTCGCAATGCTTCAGGAAAATGCAAATATACTGTGGTACCAGAAAGAAACTAGATTTATCTTTGGATGGTAATAAAATTGAATTTAAAGAAAATTTAAAATACCTTGGTGTTAATTTTAACAAGCTACTGAAGTTTAATAAACATGCTGTATATAACATAGATAGAGCTAATCGTGTAAAAGGTGCCTTTGCAATTCTTTTCAATAATAAGTTTTTGTCTACCAAAACTAAACTTTATCTATATAAAGTGAGTTTACGTCCCGTACTTTTGTATGCATTTACAATTTGGTTTTGCATATCACCAACCACTATGAAAAATTTGGAGATTTTTGAACGACACGTTCTCCGCAAATGTTTAGGACGAAATTTTAGCGCATTGAATAAGCGATACTCTAATGAATATATTTATAGAGAAAGCAAAATTACACCTCTGTCACAGTATTCCCTAAATCTAATGAAACGTTTTGTTGAAAGACTTTCATATCATGATAACTGTTTAATCCAAAATGTTTTAGAAAGCGAAAAAGAATTTGGCTGGACAAACACGAACTATCTTTCTGCTATTGGTATTTTACAAGAACAAATCGGTAGTTCTAGTCACGATTTCTATATATGTTCTACTCCCGGTACGCATAGGGGATAATTTCTTTTTATTTTATTTTTTTAATTTTATTATTTAGTTCATTTTTGTTTTTCCTTAGTTTAAGTAAAATAAGTAGTTTTTAAGTTTTTTTATTCACACATAGATACAACTCTATATGTTTCTCTAAGTGCCGGGAGCAAGCACTGTACACTTAAAGAAGTTATCTATACTTATAAAAGAGTTCAGTAATGATGACTCACTGACTCACTGACTCACTGACTGACTGATTCATAATCAACGCCCAGGCTAAACGGTTGGAGCTAGAATCCTGAAATTTTGAGGGAGTGTCACTCTTGGTCCCAAGGTGTCAGATAAGGCTGGATTTTTGGAAATTCGAACTAGAACGGTACGAAAAGTACTAAAAGGTACTAAATATGGTACCCTTAGTATTAGGCAAACCCGAAGAGCTAGAATTCTGAAATTTGGAATGAGGTTCACTGATGGAGAGTTAGAAAGGTGTACCAAAGGGTTTTTGGAAATTCGAACTATAAGTGTACGAAAAGTACTAAACGTTACTAAATTTAGTACCATTTGGTATTACGTGAACGGATAGAGCTAAAATCTTGAAATTTGGAATGGAAATCAAGGTTTAAAAGATGAGTTGATATAAGGAGGTGGTTTTGAAAATGTGTACTCATGTGTACGAATAGTACTAAATGGTACTAAATTTGGTACAATTTGAATTTGGGCGAACCGATAAAGTTGGAATTCTGAAATTTGGAATTACTATTACTGTTGGAGTGTAGGTTTGAGATATGGAGGTAGTTTTCGAAATTTGTACATATGGGAACGAAAGGTACTAAATAGTACGAAATAAGGTACAATTTGGATTTGGGGGAACGGATGGAGCTGGAATCCTGAAATTTAGAATTAGGATTACTGTCGGAGTGCAGGATAGAGGTATTTTGGAAATTCGTACTTTTGGGTACGTAAAGTACTAAATGGGTACAAAAGGTACTGAGTGGTACTAAATTTGGTACATTAGGGATTTGGGTAAACGGATCGAGCTGGAAACCTGAAATTTGGAATTGAGATTACAGTTGGAGTGTAGGATTGGGGAAGTTTCAGAAATTCGTATTTATGTGTATGAAAAGTACTAAATGGTACTAAATTTGGTACAATGGGGATTTAGGTGAACGAAAAGAGCTGGAATCTTCAATTTTGGAATTAAGATTACAGTTGGAGTGTAAGATTGAGATAAGTTTGGAAATTAGTACTTATGGGTGGTAAAAGTACTAAATAGTACTAAATTTGGATTTGGACGAACAGGAAGAGTTGGAATTCTGAAATTTGGAATTAAGATTACTGTTGGAGAGTAGAATTGAGGTGGTTTTGGAATTTCGTGTTTATATGTACGAAACGTACTAAATGGTACAATTCTGATTTTGGAAGATGAAATTTGGAATAAAGATAACTGTTGGAGTGTAGGATTGAGGTAGTTTTGGAAATTCGTACTTATGGGTACGAAAAGTACTAAACGGTGCTAAATTTGGTACAGTTGAGATTTGGGTTAACATATAGTGCTGAAATCCTGAAATTTGATATTACAATTTCTGTTGGAGAATAGGAATAAATGAATGGTAGTTTTGGAAATTCGTGCTTATGGGATCAAAGAGTACAAAATGGTACTAAAAATGGTAGATTTCGGAAAATGGATGGAGCTGGAATCCTGAAATTTGGAATTATGATTACTTTTGAAGTGTAGGATTGAGGTAGTGTGGGAAATTCGTAATTATTGACATGGAAAGCACTAAATGGTACTGCATTTAGTACAATTTGGGTTTGGGTGAACGGATAAAGCTTGATTCCTCAAATTTGGACTGAGGGTGAGAAAAGAGTTTTTATAAAATATGAGTGTACGAAAAGTACTAAATAGTACAAAATTTAGTACAATTTGGATTTGGGTAAACGGATAGAGCTGGAATCCTTAAATTTGGAATTGATATTACTAGGACTAAAGTAGTTTTGGAAATTCGTACTTAGAGTACAAAAAATACGAAATGATACAATAGAGCTGGAATCCTGAGATTTCTGTTGGAGTGTAGGATTGAGGTAGTTTTCGAAAATCGTACTTATGGGAACGAAAAGTTCTAAATGTTACTAAATTTGGTACAATGGGGATTTGGGTGAACGGAAAGATTACTGTTGGAGTGTATGATTGCTGTAGTTTTGGAAATTTGTATTTATGGAAACTAAATGGTACTAAATTTGGTACAATTTGGATTTGGGCTAACGGATAGAGTTGGAAATTTGGAATTAGAATCACTATACTAACAGTAATAATGGTACGAAATTTAGTACAATTTGGATTTGGGTGAACGGATAGGGCTTATTTCCTCAAATTTTGACTGAGGGTCACTGATAAAGAGTAAAACAGATGTACCAAAGAGTTTTTGGAAACTATAAGTGTACGAAAAGTACTAAATTGTACTAGATTTGGTACAATTTGGATTTGAGTGAACAAATAGACCTGGAATCCTTAAATTTGGAATTGAGATTGCAGTTGAAGTGTAGGATAAAGGTACTTTTGGAAATTCGTACTTATGGTGAGCGGATAGGACTGAGGTAGTTTTGGAAATTCATAATTATGGGTACGAAAAGTATTAAGTAGTACTACATTTGGTACAATTTGCATTTGGGGGACGGATAGAGCTGGAATCCTTGGATTTGGTAAAACTACTGCTGGAGTGTGGGATTGAGACATGGAGGTAGTTTGTGAAATTCGAATTTTACCAACTGGTACTAAATAGTACAATTTTGATTTGATTGCACGAATAGCGCTGGAATCCTGTTATTTGGAGTTGAGGTCACTGTTGAAGTGAAGGATTGAGGTAGTTTTGGTACAATTTGTTATTGGCCGAACGGATGGATGTGAAATCCTAAAAATTTCGAAATAATTTACTGTTATTATTTGGTATTAATGTCAGTGTATGATTGATATATGTGGTTGTCAGGATGAGTGTTGGTGTGTAGCGTATATGGAGGTGGTTTAAAAAGTACGTGCATATATCATATATACACGAAAAGTACTAAATCGTTCTAAATTTGGTATCGGGTGTATCGTCATACTATGAAAAGTACTAATTGTTACAGAATTTGGTACAATTTGCTTCTGTGTAAAGGGGTTTTTGGAAAGCCGTCCTAGAAAAGTACGAAAAATACTAAAGGGTACTAAATATGGAAGTTCGTACTTATGTGTACGAGAAGTACTAAATGATACTAAATTTGGTACAATTTGGATTTGAGTAAATGAATAGAGCTGCAAACTTGAAATTTGGTATTAATATTACTGTTCGACTGCAGGATTGAGGATGTTTTGGAAATTCGTACATATGGGTAAGAGAAGTACTAAATGGTACTAATTATGGTACAATATGGATTTGGGGTGAACGGATAGAGGTGGAATCCTGAAATTTGGAATTAGTATTGTTGTTATTTATTGTTGAGCTGTAATATGGTAATTTATATTTGATGTATATTTCGGCTAAACGTCAGTGAAAAGACGTTGTTTATGTTTAGTTTTACATTTTTATTTTTATTCCAATATTTCGGTTGACTTCGTTAATTAATATTACTGTAAAAGTGTAGGATTCAGGTAGTTTTGGAAAGTCATACTATTTGGATTTGGGTGAATTAATAGAGCTGGAATCCTGAAATTTGGAATTACGATTACAGTCGAAGGGTAAGATTCAGGTAGTTTTCAAAAATTGTACTTATGGTTACGAAAAGTACTAAATTTGGTACAATATGGATTTAGGTGAACGGATAGCGGTAGAATCCTGCAATTTGAAATTATGATTATTGTAGGCCTGTTGCATTGAGGAAGGAAAATTCGTACATATGGGTACGAAAGTTCTAAATTGTTCTAAATTTGGTACAATTTGGATTTGGTTTAACGGATAGGGCTGGAGTCCTGAAATTCGGAAATTAACTGAAGGATTGAAGTAGTTTTCGAAAATCTTACATATGGGTACGAAGAATACGAAATAGTACTAAGTTTGGTACAATTTGGAATTGTACGAACGGATACAGCTGGAATCTTGAGATTTGGAATTACGATTACTGTTATAATTTTGTATTAATGCCAGTGTAGGGTTGGGATATGTCGTCGAAATACGTACCATAAGTATACGAAAAGTACTTAATGGTACTCAATTTTCAGTGTTCGCCATTTCCATATTATATATTATTTATTTGTGTTTTATATCCTTTCCGCATACGAAGTAGCGGGCACTTTGCTAGTTGTTTATAAACTTGTTAATGATCATCATTTAAATGTGTAAGCAAGCTGCAAAATCTTTTAGTCATGACATTAAAATAATACAATATAGTTTTAAGTATTCTCATCAATAATTGTTTTATATACTTTATTACTGAAAACAAAAGTCTCAATAAATCTAAATCTAAAATCTAATCTAAATCTAATCATAAACCGTGAAAACCTGTTCACTAGAATAGTGGTAACGGCTACAATAAAAATAAAAAAAAGATATATGCAGATATGAAGTATTTTTAAAGCCTTTCTCTATTAAGCTCGATTAATTCAATTAATTAAAAACTTTCATAAATAATGACCTTCGTCCTAATAAGACAACAGTAAATAATAATAAATTGCGTTTTGGGAGAAATTCAATTAAAATAGATGACTTTTTTTCCTAAACTTTCTTTAAATTGGAAATTTTTATTTAAAATTTTTTTTGTTATAATATGCAAGCCGTTAAACAAATTTTTATAGTTTGGATTCATTTGAATAATTGCGATGTTTAGATTGCGTACATATGTTTTAAATATTTTCAATTTGTTTTAATTCTTTATTTTTTTACAACTTTTTCATTAAATTTATGTAATTTGTCACAATACATGCGCCATGTAGCGTCAAAAATTTGGTTATTTTTTAATGGAATTTTAATTACTTTTAGCCATATGCTTTGATACAACCAAAAGTGTACCTCATGAAATAATAATAAATAATGGTTTTAGACCCCAAGTATGTTTGGACGAAATTCGTTGCAGACAATTTCAAGTTGATTTGGCATATCCGTCCGTATGTCTGGCTGGCTGGAGCCCACGATAATTCTCGAACAGATCAACCGATTCGATCCAAAAGTTGGCTTTCGAAATATTTTGTCCAAACTTAGATTAAGTTCGAAGATGGGATTATCGGTCCACTCCTTCCGGTTCCTCCTTCGCAAAAGTTCGAAATATTTGGAAAATTTGTGCGCACGATAACTCCTGAAGGGAGTAACCGATTTGGTCCATACTTTGCATATCGTGACTTAGATGAGGTTCCAATATGGACTCAATCGGTCTACTTCTTCGGATACCTCCTACACAAAATGTCGGAAAAATTCAGTTTAGGACTTAGTTTAAGTTCCAAGATAATCCATATCGGTCTACTCTTTCTGGTACCTTAGTTCAAAAATGTTCGGAAAAATTGTGCGCATGATAACTCTTGATTAGTTCCATACTTTGCACATCCTAATATATCTACCAGATATAGATCAGGTTCGAATTTTGAACAATATTTGTCCACTCCTTCTGGTACCTCCCACACAAAATTTCGGATATGTTCCCTTTAAGGCCTGCTCTCGAATCACTTAGATTTCTGTTGAAGCAACTTGCATTCGCTGCATTTTTCACAACGAGATAGACGATTTTCATCCATTAACAACAACACCCCAGCAAAAATTCGGATCCGTTAGTCATTATATAACCTATTACAAAGTAATGTATAGAAAAATAACTTATATTACCCCTTACTAAGAAATGAGTACGATGGCACAGAGCTTGTGTGTTCGACTACCAATTAGAAGGTTGTGTGTTCAACACTTACCGACGGCCGGGTACTTAAAAAAAAAAACAAGGAACAGTTGCTGGGGCACATGTATACACATGTACGCGCTTAAACAACCCTTAATGTACGTACGCGTGACCGAGGGTGTAGTGTAGTGTGTTAGGCTACAAAGCAGAAGTTCGTGTGTTAAAATCCAGCAGGTGGCGAAATAGAAAAATAAAATAAAAAAATATGAAGTGTGTTGAAATTGAAAACAAATTCCACCTCAACTGTTCTAAAAATAGAAAATATATATTTTTAATTTATAGCTTATTTTTCAACTTCCAGTGGCCATAAAATAACTAGTTATTCCAGTGATTAAATCGGTCATAGAATAACTAGTTATTCAGTGCGGCATGCCCTTGTTAAACTAATGGGTTAGTAGGGGGTTTTGTAAGTAGTTACGACTACCAAAAAGTACTATAAAAACCCATTATTTTGGGAAGACTTTTTTTTGCTGGGACATGCTGGCCGTAGTTGTTTTTTTACAGTTTTCAGGGACAATTTTTTCTAGAAGTATGGACATGCCACTGAAAAAACTTGTTCCATCGTAACCTGTTGCAAAAAAAATCAAAACGATTCGAGAGTAGGTCCTAATCTGCACTTTTCGAAAATTTGGTGTGAGAGGTATCCGAAGGAGTTGACATATGGACTATATATTATATTATAGTCCATACGTTTGGGCAAAATTTTACGATTACCAAATTTTGGATCGAATCGGTTTATTCATTCGCCGTCCACAACACATGGCGCCACAGCGGGTTTTTACAGTTTTCAGGCCATTTCCTCTGGAAGTATGAACTTTCCCTTGAAAAAACTTGCACCGTCGTAATGGATATAATTCGAACTTTATCTATGTATGGTAGAAATATTACGATGTCCAAAGTGTGAACCAAATCGGTTAGTCCCTTCGAGAGTTATCCTTGGCATAATTTTTGCAAAAAAAAATGAACTTTTGTTGGGAGGTACGCGAGGGAGTGAACCAATATGGTCCATCTTCGAACATAAACTAAGTTTGGACAAAGTATTACGAAAGCCAAATTTTGGACCAAATCGGTTAATCCATTCTAGAGTTATCATGTGCTAAAAATAAAGCGTGATGCTATATCCATGGTTCTTGATGGACCGCATGTCCGTCCGTCTGTCTGGGACATGCGGTCCATCAAGAACCATGGATATAGCATCACGCTTTATTTTTAGACAAAATCTCTTATATCTCGGGACCCGCGATATTTTTTAAATAAATTTAAAAATTTTAATTTAAAAAAATAAAAATGTTTCAGTCCTCAAAATATCAGCATACGTTTTACACCTCAAACGGATATATATTAAAAAAGGTGCCCGGACATAACTCCCACGGACATAACTCCCAAAATGAATTTGGGAATTTGCGGTTTGCGGACATAACTCCCAAAATTCGTTGGGAGTTATGTCCGTGAAGCAAAGCGGACATAACACCCAAAAAAATCGCGTACATAACTCCCAACGATTTTTTTCTTAATTTATAAATTATTTCTTTATAAATTTATAAATTATTTATAGTTATAATTTTTTTTTAAATTTTAGAGTAGAAGTTAGAATGTAAGCGGAATTATAAATTTGTGAAGGCCTAAGTGCCAACCATCTCGCGATTTTTTACAAAAATATTTTCGCCAGCGGCGCTTATCTTTTTTCAGAAAGTATCTGCGAATTTTAACAAAAACTTTTTATTTTCCTGTAGGCAGCATTTTTCAATTAGGTTTGAAGGCAAATTTTGAATATAGTTAGATTTGAGATGGCTACTACTTATTTTGTACTTAATTTTCTTAAAAATTTTAAATCAATTATAAATTATTTTATGAAATGAAAAATGCATATGAACTTAGAGTTAAGTTTTTTATACATTTGAAATAAAAATTGTATTTAAATAAAAATCATGAACCAAAAATCTTAAATTTTAAAAACGGACATAACTCCCATTGGGACTTATGTCCGCTATGGGGGGTCGGACATAGCTCCCAAAAAATTTGGGAGTCATGTCCGTTGGGAGTTAAGTCACGGGATCATTAAAAAATCATACAGCAGAAACTTCATATTTGAAGAAGAATACTCTTCTTCTTTCAGCATTAAGCTCCACATTGTGTTCCAAAGCTACTACATACTTAGAAATCCCTCCTTTGAATCGTGCTAAAACAGTTTATTTTGCCTAAATGAGTTCAAAAGTTATGGTATATTACAAATGTTCGCAACTTACCTCAGTTTCAACATTAGTTAATTTTCTACAAAATGGTCGATATATTCTATATAAATAAAAAAATATGTTAAAAACATATTTGGTATACATGCTCAAGCGCAAAAAAAGTTATAGCACTAATGTACATACTCACTTTTAAATGAAATAGATGCAAAATAGCTATTACAAAACCTAAAGCAAAAAGTTATAAAATGCTTAAGCCTTTTCTATTAAAGAAGAAATCATCAAAGCTATAACGACACAAAGGATATTGTAAAGATGAAGTCTTTAAAACGACAAGCGTGCATGAGTGTACAACGCTATCTTTTGTTACCCCAGGTATTCCGAAGCGCACACATGGAATGAAATATAAATTATTTCAAAGCGTCTTCCTTTTAGAGCCCCCGGCGATAATATAAGCCAACCACTCGGAAATGGTTCAGTTGTAGAGCCAAATGACAGGGAAAACAAGGTGGTTGCAAAAAACAATCACAAAAATGGCGAATAAATGCATGGCTCTTTATGGTAAACTTAACGTAGCCAGAGCCAAAAGGGCTTCTTCATATCTGAGCGCATTACAAGTGGTTAAAGAGCGCTCCAGTTCGACATAGCCAAACTGAGCTAAAACGAGCTTTTCTACCAAAGTTACAAGTGGAGGTTAAATATCTTTAGGCTATGACAGACTAAACAAATATATCTTTATGGCAATTGCGATGTCAAGAATGCGCTGGCTTGATTCCACACAGAGCAAAGGATGAATATTACACAATCATTTCAAAATACACCAGCTGTCCTTACAACAAATTGAAAATGCTTTATGAGATTAAAATAAAGCGCATACAAATGATACCAGAGGGTGTTAATACTGATGAATCGAATGAACGTATTTGATTTATTGTTATACAAATTAGCTGTATTTGAAACAAAAGCAACCAACCACTTGTACTTTCCTGCTGACATTTATATTTAGTCTGAGCTAAAATTCTGAAATTTGGAGTGAAAGTTGGAATGTTGGAATTTTGTATGAGTATCAGAGATAGGATTTCTGATTGATGTTTCTTCTTTATACTTTATACTGTTGATGTCTAAGGTTAAAATAAGAAGGTGGTTTTGGAAATGAGTACTATAGTTGTACATCTTTCTGTATCTGGAATTCTGAAATTCGGTATTACATAGAACCAGCCTCTAGTGTGCGTGTAATCATTTCCCATCTTGGATGTTTTATGAATATGATCGATGGGGACTTTTATGTGTGTGAGTTTCATTGTTTTATTGGGTTGAGATAAGAAGAAGGTTTTGAACATGTATACAGCAAAGGAACGAAAATTACTGAAGGGTACTATATTCAGTATTGCTTGAAAGCGTAGATATGGAATTCTGAAATTTTGTATTTTTTGGTATAGTCTCTCTGAGCGAGTCTTTTCTTCCGTCGGTATCTGGCAGATAACCGGTTTTTGCTTTAAGAATAAGTGCCAGGTAATAGAACACACAGTTCCTTTTAAAATGTAAAGTTCTTCCGAGAGTATGCTGCTCCAAAAACAAGATACTCTTTTCATCTTTACTTTGATTGCAAAATAAATGCCGAAAATTTATTCGACCAAATCGGCAAACTTTTCAAATTTTCACGTCCTTGAAAAACATATGAAAAAAGTGTTATTACGGAGTGTTAGCGTTAGAGCCAAACTCACAACTTCCAAAGGCTGCGCTAAGCGTTTGTCATGGAAGCCATATACATATGTTTGTATATTGAATGGACAAATATCCATACCTCTAAAAACAAAATTGCATTGAAAGAAGAAGACAGAGAAGCCGCTTCACAGCCGATATTCGACCAAATCGGCAAACTTTTCAAATTTTCACGTCCTTGAAAAACATATGAAAAAAGTGTTATTACGGAGTGTTAGCGTTAGAGCCAAACTCACAACTTCCAAAGGCTGCGCTAAGCGTTTGTCATGGAAGCCATATACATATGTTTGTATATTGAATGGACAAATATCCATACCTCTAAAAACAAAATTGCATTGAAAGAAGAAGACAGAGAAGCCGCTTCACAGCCGATATGTCTGACGAGCCGCTACCGTTGACGGAACCGGTCCCATAATGACATGATTCTCAAGTCAGACTATTTTGGATAACAAAAGTAACAAAAAAGATTTATAGATTGATTTATACCTGATGATTGGACTAACTACCCACGGAATGGAACATATCTCTTAGGTCATAATAACCAAACTCGAAGGAGAAGTAATTAAACATATCATTAAAAATGACATACGCCTTAATATGGCGAAAATAAAACAAATGTAATGATAAAAATTTCAAAAGAAATAACTCGAATGAAAAATGGGATTTCCAAATTACACGTGAAACGTTGCAAAGTACAATAATTTTTGAATATAAATTGTCAACACTCTCGCAATTTATTTTGCCATCAATTGTAAAACTTCAACCATCGAAATCAAGTTAAATTAATATTTACTGAACTAATCTTAAAACTACAGATTCTCATACATTATGTTTTGTGCTAAAACTTATGTTTCTGATGGAAAGTCTTTAATTTATCAAAAAATCTGAGTCATTGTTTCATTTCAACAACATACAAATATTTATCCACCATCCCTACATGACGCACATTAAATAATGGATTTCACATGAATGATATGTCCTCCCTCCCTTTTATTGAATTAAAAAATAAATCGAACCCAACACGAATGTTTCATTGTTAGTAAACTACAATGAAAAACTACCTTAACGGAAGCCGATACAAAAAAAAAAAAAATAGACAGATACTGGCATCCTTAACATTACTGCTAAATTTTTAATGAATTGCCGTTATAACTATTCATTGCCGAATAGAATTTTCGGAGGAATTTGCTTGCTGACTTGGAGAAGATAAAGGACACAAAAGGTAAGGGTCAGTGTGTGCAAACGGAGACATTGTGTCAACTCATTTTATGAATGAACGTCAACAGTGCATGTCCGTCCAATTGTGTGTGAGAAAAACTATCCCGCTGAGTCTTTAAATGGAACAATAAATGAAGAACACAAATTGCATTACACGCCTTTTAAATTAACAAACGCCACATTGTCAGCCACTAACACCACTATGTCGGTGTCACTTCCAGCCAAAAGGTAATTATGGCTTTGATGGTTTCATGGTAGGATTTACAAATGTTTTGCTCGTCCTAAATTGATGTCGACAGGGTGTGTGCATCAGTTCACCCAGCAGGATATCTGTAATTGGTATGTATTTAGTGAATTTCACGCCGAGTCATAATGTCCTTTTCATAAACTGGATGGTGTATACTATGCTGATCGTTTTGTGAATGATCACAAAGATGCTATAAATTACATTTTCCTGCATTCATCTTGCCCTTAGGGAGTGAGAGGGGTGGTTTATTTATTATGGGAAATTAATATTGCAGTTGCACATATA
Source organism: Musca autumnalis (assembly GCF_047663935.1). Lineage (NCBI taxonomy): Eukaryota > Metazoa > Arthropoda > Insecta > Diptera > Muscidae > Musca > Musca autumnalis. The sequence continues at coordinate 193,782 of NW_027411767.1, forward strand.
ATTCGCAATATTCTCTATACACAACCTATAGTAAAAATTGCTTAATTCCGCTAATTGTTTAAAGTATATGAAAAAATCGGCGGACAAAGTAATTTTGGACCGACTTTCGCCGGCGGTTTGGTGGAGATTAATGTTGAATTTGGAATTTGAATTGTAGTTTTATGGTCACTTCTACCAGACAAATATTGGACCACGTATTGATTTACTTCAATACTGCGAAGGAAGACTAAATACGAAATTTAAGCCATTACGGTGTGATTATGAGGCTATGGGGGTATATCAAAATTTGGACCGATATAGTCATTTTCAATACCGAACATCCTAGTAGTAAAAGAAACTTGTTTACAATTGGAACAAAAACTAATTATAAAAAGTTTTGCTTACATGTTTTCTCATAGTTTTCTTATGAATACTCGTAAACGCTCACAAAATGTTAATTAAAGTTTATCTCTCTATCATATAAAAATAAAATATGTATGTATGTGTATGAATGTAGAAAAAAATGTTGCACTAGAATGGCGGCAACGGTTACTGCAAAAAAAAACATACGACAAATGTTTTTGAAAATGTTATGGATTTAATCGGGTTTTCTGTGGAACGTTTCCCTTTCAATGATGAAACTGGCACATCACTCTGCAGAAACCGAGTTTTCACAAATTTATTGATATGGGAGTTGTATCCGATTTATCCCAAACATAGATTGCCAATGTAAATCTACGGTGCACAGTGCAAAATATGAGCACTTTAGCGGAACTTTACTAATAACTTTTAAAGGAAAAGGTGTAGATTCCTAAAATTTTGCACAAATGTTTCTTATATTAGTGGACAGTGTGGGACTCAAATTGGGCCACATAGACCCGCGGTTTCCTGTAGCGGTGATGGAACGGTGGCTGCCGTTTTTACATTCATTTTTCAATCGATTTTGATGCAAATTGGTATATTGAGTTTTCAGCGGATAGAAAACTTATGTACAAAATATTTTCAATATAGGTTCGCGTTTTGGAATAGCCCCACATGCCGGGTTTCCTCATATTGGGTATTTTAAAAGTTAAAGACAAAAATTGCAGCCGATTTTGATGCAAATGTAAATTTTAAGATGCTAGCGAATAAAAAACTTCCTCACACAATAGCTGTCTACTATCTATTAAGGAGTAAAATGTCAATTTGTAATGTCATTTGTATCTATAATGTTTATTGGTCCATTCAGCAGGTCTGTACCATTAATTTTGTTAATAATGTCTTTCAGATCAAGTTCAGGTCTGCACTGCATTACAATTTTTAAGTATTTTGGTATTTGTTCCGCAGCATCTAAAAATGTTGCACTATATGTAAATCACCAACATTTAGAGGTCAAAACTATGAAAAATTGCGAGTGGTTTCTTAATTTTACAGAAATTATCACTGTTAGAATTAGTGAGTCCATTTCTTCAAAACACAGTCAACAATGGTTTTCATTGCCGCGTTTACTTTCCACTTTATACATTTGAGAAGGCTTAAGTGCCAACCAATACCGAAGTATCCACAAAATCTTCCTGAATTCATAAAATTATTTAAAAACGAAATTATGCCCGAAATTATGTAAGTTGCAGTTACGAGAAGTTTTAAATTGTAAAAATATTTGTTAAGAAAATCGCGATATTTTTTCAAAAATATTTTCCTTTTTCAGAAAGTATTTGAATATTTGTACAAACACTTGTTATCTTCTTAAATTATGAACATATTTTTTTCAAAAATATTTTCGACTTTTTATCTCCTTAAATTGTGAAAATATTTTTGAATACTTTTACAAAAAAATTTTATTTTCTTAAATTGTGAAAATATTTTTGTTAAAAAAAAAAAAAATATTTTCGCTTGCACCGCTTTTCGTTTTTCAGAAAGGATTTTAATATTTTTACAAAAATTTTAATTTTCTTAAATTGTGAAAATATTTTTGTACAAAATCGCGCGATTTTTTCAAAAATATTTTCGCCTGCGGCGCTTTTTGTTTTTCAGAAATTATTTGAATATTTTTACAACATCTTTTTATTTTTTTATGTTGTGAAAATATTATTGTAAAAAATCGCGCGATTTTTTCAAAAATATTTTCGCCTGCATCGCTTTTAGTTTTTCAGAAAGGATTCGAATAATTTTAAAAAAACTTTTTATTTTCTTAAATTGTGAAAATATTTTTATAAAAAATCGCGCGATTTTTTTCAAAAATATTTTCGCCTGCGGCGCTTTTTGTTTTTCAGAGAATATTTGAATATTTTTACAACAACTTTTTATTTTCTTAACTTGTGAAAATATTTTTGTAAAAAATCGCGCGATTTTTTCAAAAATATTTTCGTCTGCGGCGCTTTTCGTTTTTCAGAAAGTATTTTTTACAAATTGTGAAAATATTTTTGTAAAAAATCGCGCGATTTTTTCAAAAATATTTTTGACTGCGGCGCTTTTAGTTTTTCAGAATGTATTTGAATATTTTTATAAAAACTTTTTATCTTCTAAAATTGTGAAAATATTTTTGTAAAAAACCGCGCGATTTTTTCAAAAATATTTTCGCCTGCATCGCTTTTAGTTTTTCAGAAAGGATTCGAATAATTTTAAAAAAACTTTTTATCTTCTTAAATTGTGAAAATATTTTTATAAAAAATCGCGCGATTTTTTTCAAAAATATTTTCGCCTGCGGCGCTTTTTGTTTTTCAGAGAATATTTGAGAATTTTTACAACAACTTTTTATTTTCTTAACTTGTGAAAATATTTTTGTAAAAAATCGCGCGATTTTTTCAAAAATATTTTTGACTGCGGCGCTTTTAGTTTTTCAGAATGTATTTGAATATTTTTATAAAAACTTTTTATCTTCTAAAATTGTGAAAATATTTTTGTAAAAAACCGCGCGATTTTTTCAAAAATATTGTAAAAAATCCCGCGATTTTTTTCAATAATTTTTTCAAAAACTTTTTATCTTCTTTAAATATGAAAACTTTTTTTCAGAAAGTATTTGCGAATTTTAACAACAACTTTTTATTTTCCTGTAGGCAGTATTTTTCGTTTAAAATAGGTTCGAAGGCAAATTTTGAATATAGTTCGATTTGAGATGGCTACTACTTATTTTGTATTTAATTTTCTTAACAATTTTAAATCAATTATAAATTATTTTGTGAAATGAAAAATGCATATGAACTTAAAGTTAATTTTTGATTTTTTTCTTATACATTTGAAATAAAAATTGTATTTAAATAAAAATCAAATATAAAACTTTCATAAATAATGGCCTCCGTCCTAAAAAGATAATAATAAATAAAAATCACATAAATTTTAAATACGGACATAACTCCCATTGGGACTTATGTCCGCTAAGGGAGGTCGGACATAGCTCCCAAAAAATTTGGGAGTTATGTCCGCAAACCAAGGCGATTTTGGGAGTTATGTCACGGCACTGCAACTTTACAGAGGAGGATGTGGGGAATATTTTAGTTGAAAATTGCGGTTCAGCAAAGTGGTCTTTTCCTCCTTTTTTCGAAAATCTTTCAAAAACTCCTTTAAAATGTGATCATATCAAATCCAAATATCTTACAAAATTGTTCGCCATAAAATTTTACTATATGTCTCAGAATACACTAAATCTGTAAATCTTATCTAATCGCCAGGAATCTCTAAAAAAGAAAAACACCTTTAAGGGTTAAAGTCGGATTTTATCTGAGTCTATTCAAAATTGTCCCACAAATTATAATTTTAGAGAGATGACGTCAAAGACAAAAATATTCTTCGTCAAATTTTATTGTAGGTCACCAATGAAATGAAATGTCTATTTATATTATATATCATGAAAATATCATTATAAATTTTGCTAAAAAAACATAAAAATATTTCCCAATTTTTTGATGAATATTTTTTACTTCTTTTTTCGAGTTGATACATGAAAGTAATATGAAACTTGGTTCTAGGTGAAAAGTGTCAAAAGATGAAATACTCTACTCAAAATGTCATTATGCGTTTCAGAATAAACCATATATTTAGGTATACTATTTTCTTAAGAAAATTAGATTACAAATGTATATATTTTAGAATGAAATTATTTGTTTTAATTTTGGACTGTTAATTTTACATAATTCCATAATGGACCAAAATCTAACAATATCCTTCTCTTTTTGGGGATATGGTAAGAAGAAGAAATGTTCCAAATCAAACTTCAATATTAGTCTCTGAATAAAAGAAATATGTAACCATAACATATAACATTCTTAGCAGCCCTTGTTTTTGACATAGGGTTTAGGGCCATATTTTACAAATTTTATCCAGATTATCGGTGTGATTGGACACTATAAATATCTTATTGATGGTTTTCCGTTCTATTTAAACAGCTTTTGAAATATTTGTGGTGAATATATATTTGAAAAATATTGAACACCCAGATCGGATGTTGTAAAATTGGGTATTTTTAGTACTTTTAACTTAAATTACGTATACGTAATAACTATAGTTAGGATAAGCCATTGGTTGCTTATATTGTATGTGAAAATATATAGGAGGTCTACGGCTATGGTCCACTGGAAATATAGGTGTCATATAGGCTCTCACATACACGACTTGGCGTGGTCCAACATAATACAATGATGGGATTAACTCCTGCTTTGGTGACATATACGGAATTAACCCGCGTAAGTGACATTTGTAGCTCTACTTTCATATTCTGCTCAGTTTTCCTTGAAATTTTTTTTGTTGTCGCACAGTGTTATTCTAGGCGATTTTAATGTCAAAATTGGAAAGGAGAATATCTTTTGCCCAACAGATCTGACAATGGTATGAGGCTGAAAGACTTTGCAGCTACTACCCAAAAACTTGGTAGTTAGCAGTACCAGATTTAAGCATCTCGATATTCAAAAGGGCTGTCTCCAGATCAAAGAACAAGTAATCAAATTGATCATGTTGTGATAGATGGAAGACTTTCATCAAGCGTGTTGGATGTACGATCGTTCCGAGGAGCAAATATAGATTCGGACCGCTACCTTGTTGCAGCACCCGTCTAAACGTTGCAAATAAAGCACGAACATATACAACGCGGAAGTTGGACATCGGTAGCTGCAAACACAACAGATAGCCACATCGTCCCGATAACATATCAGCACAATGGCAAAATATTGCCCACTCCATGCAAACAGCCGAAAAATCCATACTGGAGATATTTTCTTAGTTCGGCTTACGGAACAACTGTTCTGTAATGGGCCAGCTAAGTAAGTAAGTAAGTTATTATTATCAGACTTGAAACCGCCATAACGTTTGCGCTCAGTAAGCAAAATAAGTATTTCAAATGGATCCGAGAATGGCATACATGCAGAAAAATATATGTTAGAAATATGTTTGGATACAAAGAAATATTTGTTTGGGACTGATTGCAAACAAATATATGTTTGGATCCAAACATACATTTGTTTGGACACAAATTAACATTTTGTAACATATCTCAATTTTATATGTTTAGGTACCAACATATTTTTATACCCTCAGCAGTTATGCTAACGAGGGTATATATGGGCAATATTATTGAAAATTTAACATCGTTGAAGCCAAGGTTTACCCCTTTATAACTCGCGAATAGTGGTTGTATATTGTACAAATTAAATGCTTTTGGATAAAATGAAATGTTTTTAGACTTGGCAAAAAATATTGGGTTTCAAAGTTGATTTGCGTGGAAGCTGTGGCTATATTAATGTTAAAAAATGGGTAAAAATGGGTTGAAGCCAACGTGTCTTTTTTTGTTTTCTCTCGATTTGTGATTAAACCACACTTTTTACGATTTTCCCATTAAAGTAAAAGTAGAAGGCAACTAAATAAGGATCATCTCACTAATGTATTACTTTTCAAAATTTGATCTGCGTCTACCATTAAATGATGCTGACATTTTGAAGCCAGATTTTAAGTGTTTTTTTGAAATTTTCTTATAATTTCGTTCCGCAAACAGGTTTTTCAAAAAATCATATATAGGAATGAAGAACTCACGATTCTGATTTATTTGATATATGTGTCGTGAATGTAGCCTACACAGCTTCAGAGAAATCTGTATCCAAATACGAAAATTTTGTGTGAACAAATTTCTAAAAATCATATTTTTCGGGCCTAATTTTTACAATTGGCGAACTTGATTGCAAATTTTTGATTTTTACGTTGCGGATCTAATAAATCAATACTCGTGAAATTCCATCTACTAAAACGCGAGATACGAGAAATTCCAAGGTAGGAAAATCACCTAATATTGTTTTAGAAAATATTGCGCATTTTATCGCGTATTCTGTCGGCAGCTTGCACTGTTATGAAAAAACTAGTGCAGGATCTTCCTTTTTGCGGAAACAAAGATTTAAAAACTTCACTGATAAGGGAACTACATTCATTTTATCCCAAAAATAGTGTGTGATGCTACATCCACGGTTCTTGACTGATTGCCTTGAAATAGGTATATATCGATGCAGATTTTCATGGTGACACTAAAACCGGATGCGGAACGAAATTGTATGAACTTTGGGAAAATTAGCGATGTTTTATAGGTTTTTTAATGCTAAGATGCAGCCGATGCTACATCTTAGCGTCCAAATTATATTTCGAAAAATATATACAAATTAAAAGATATGGTCTTGCTGTACATGAAAATCACATGCGGACAAAACGATTTTGATAATTACGCGATTTACACATATTTTAATAATGCATATAAGTTGAAGCGGTTTATTTGAACTCTGTTTCCGTTTAAGAAGTCTAATGATTTATTTCAACAACCCGATAACTTTCCTCAATGGGAAACCTTCTATGTGAATGTAGATAAAGCAAAATCCACCCATTTTCTTGGGAGTGTCAAGAAAAATAAAAGAAGTACTCTTATAGAATTTTTCCAATATTTTCGACTCTAGAATGCGTGTGAAAACTATTATTCCAAACCAAAATTAGTTTTTTGTAACACAAATATGTGCTTATTTTGGCTATAATATCCTAACTACTATCCCGATGATTATAAGTTTGGTCTCATTTGATTCCCCGTGAAGTCTTTATTTAAAACTGTTACTTTTTTGTAATTTTTGACGGGTATATGGAGCTATATTTTCAAAAAATTCGGATTACATTTACAATTTTGTCAATTTTTTGTAAATTCCGCGAATGCTGAGAAACATTTTACAAGTATTATGCAATCTACTTAATGACGTCACTTCTTGATAACTTTTTAGTGACAATTGTGCTCAATAAAATAATTAGCGGGTTTATAATAATTTTTTCTTAAAAGCAGAAGTAAAACCGCGATAACATTTGTCCGCAACAACCAAAAATTTGCTCGCGAGCGGATTTGTACTGGGGAATTTTTTCTTAACCTATGTACCAAAAATCGTTAATGTAGCGCGAAAAGAAAAAAATCAATTTTTTGGAAATGGAATATGAAATAATTGGCAGTTTTGCCCATATATAGAGATGGGATATGGGTAAATACCCAAATGGTAAATACCCATTAAAATGGGTAAATTGGGTAGAAATGGGTACATACCCGGGTATTTACCAAAATTGTGGGTATAAACTACAGAAACTAAAATCATGAAATTAGATGCGAAAACGCAGTGTTTTACCAAATTTTAAATGACTATGAATAAAATTACCGTTTTTGGATACGGGGCAAGTTAAAATATGATCAATTTTGGTCCATGTTTTGGTAAATCTCTCATATATTGTATATACATCACATTTTCGGTATTTGACAACTTTTAGAACAGTTTGTTGTATATCTTCTTGGAGAAAATCATAAATGCTGGATCGAAATCCAAACTTTATGATATATCAGATTTCAGCAGATAATCTTGAGATTTGCGCCCGCCTCGAAAAACCTATAATTTTTGCATTCTTCGCTAACTGTTTCGCACGAGCAACTCCAACGACCGATTTGACGTATAAAAAGTTTAGTCCGCGTGGTTTTACCGCTTTTCTTGTATTCTTTTTGATTTTCTGTCTGACAGAAAAAACAAAATTTTGATTTCAAAATATGTAAAATTTTATTTACCCAAATAAACACCCAAAAAAGATATTTATTTGGTATTTACCTGGTATTTACCCAAGTTTTTGGTAAATACCGGGTAGAATCCCATCTATACCCATATACACTTTCATACGGGCAAAATGTGCCTCATCGAAATAATGGTTTTAGACCCTAAGTATGTTTGGACGAAATGTGTTTCAGACAATTTGGAGTCGATTTAGCCATGTCCGTTCGACTGGCTGGTGCGCACGATAACTATCGAACGGATGAACCGATTTGGTCCAAAATTTGGTTTTCGTAATTTTATGTCCAAACTTGGTATAAGTTCGAAGATGGGTTATATCGGTCCACTCCTTCCGGTCCCTTCCCCCACAAAAGTTCAAAAATGTTCGGAAAACTTGTGCGCACGATAACTCTGGAGGAGAGTATCCGATTTGGTCAGTACGTTGAACATCGTAATATTTCTACAAGACATAGATCAGGTTCGAATATGGACTACTAATGACAACTCCTTCGGTACCTCACACACAAAATTCTCGAATCACTTTGATCTTTGTTGTAATAACTTGCATTCGCTGTCTCCATTACGACGGTAAAAGTTTTTTAGGACGCAAATCCATTCTTACTGAGAAAATAGCCCCAAAGCTATAAAAACACCTATGGAACCATGTAAAGTGGCTGAATGAAGCGCACGATAACTCTTGATCAGATCAGCCAATTCGGTCCAAAATTTGGCTTCCGTAATATTTTTCCAAGCTTTATTTAATTTCGAAGATGGGTACTATTGGTGCGCAACTTCTGGTACATCCCCCCAATTATAAAAAAAAAATTTCACTAAAAAGCTACGCCCTATTTCTGTTGAACGGAGCAACCGTTCAAACTTTGGATCTCCTAACATAATGCTTATACAACTCGATACAAAACCAGCAAAAATAAATATAGTTCAAGTATATGCTTCCACAGCTGACAATAGCAAAGATGAAATAGAAAACGTTTATAAAGAAATCAATGACTTACTAAGATTAACAAAATTTCCAGAAATTACCATTACCCAAGGCGATTTTAATGCGAAAGTGGGAAAACACATGGTCCCTGGAATTACAGGTCAATCAAGAAACGAAAAGGGTTACATACTTGTACAATTCTTTCAAGAATACAAAATGATTATAACCAACACTGGCTTAAATCTGGCTACTTAGAGAAAATTTATAATTTAAAAGAAAATGTTGTTCCCATTCCCTAGATTTGAACCTGTCCATAGGAGAAAGTCTTAAATCCCCGGCCGAAGGCCGGCTACTTAGAGAAAATTTATAATTTAAAAGAAAATGTTGTTCCCATTCCCTAGATTTGAACCTGTCCATAGGAGAAAGTCTTAAATCCCCGGCCGAAGGCCGGCTACTTAGAAAAAAATTTACTTAAAAAAAGTGATGAATTTAGAAAAACTCTGGACCCAGTGAAGGTATTATAACAAATGGCACCATTTTGGAAAGGTTGAAGTATGAGCTATAAAATTACGTGAATTAATTGAGCACCCATAATGGGCCCTTTTTCGACTTTTTGAGGGTTTTATGGAAAAACCCGGGTCCAAAAAGAGGTATTTTGGTTATAACTTCTGAACCCCTGGAGATAACCCCATCATATGACCACTTGTTGGATAGGTAGTTTCATAAGCTTTCCCATTTTGTAAGAATCGGTTCAGTAGAACCGGGTCTATCGGGTACCGGGTACCCGGACTTTCGGGTCGAATAACCGGGTAACCGGGTCCGTCCCCCAAGAAAATTTTATATTCCCGTAATCAGCGTAAAAATACCTACCTCTGGAAAAAATTTCAAAAAAATCGGAGAGTTTTTACTAAACTAGATTTGTTCCCCAACACTTTGTTTAGCTTGCCTGCAAGACCCCTTTATACATGGAAATCACCCCTGGACAAAAAGGACAATGTTGTTCGAAATCAGATTGATTATATTTTTATTAATAAAGAGAAAGCATGTATAGATAATTTTTCATAGAATCATTTACAGTACGTGCATCCCATAAATATGTATCAAAGCATCCAAACATCGTGTGCTGATCTACCGTACAAAGTAAAGTTATCGTACGCTGCTGTTTATACAGTTGGTCTATTGTATTGCAGTTGTTGTTACAAATTGAAAAGTCATTGTATCGTTTAAGGATATTTGGTCGTCTTTATCGTCCATTTACAGTGGAATGTGTACCTAATATGGTATGTAGGTATTGACATGCATGCACGCTATTTTTGCGACTAGGTCCCAATAAAAGCCTCAAATCATATGGCTCATACTTCCTTATTGATCTCAATAAATCTATGAACGAAAACATACATTTGTTCTAACGTCTTCTTGCGAAGTTGATCGCCGGACAACCATTGTTTGTTTAATCTCTGGACGAAATGGCCCAAGTCAAAACACACGTCAACTGTTCAAACAAGCATGCGTACTATGTATGTACGAGTATATGGGAAGAAATTGTTTAGATTACAAACATTTTATATTTCCGCATTGGAGACAATGAATTCAGTTGCTCTTTTCGCAAAAAAAAAAAAATTAAACAGTCTCTCTCGAATTCTGTTAAAATAAACCCTAATAATTTCTAATACCATAAAAGAAAACAGAAGAACACAAAAGGCAGAACATTAACAATTGAAGAGGTTTACAGATGTAAGTATTTGTAATACAATTGAAAAGTCTGCATCCGGATAAGATAGTTTGGGTTTCTTTTTGATTCTTGTTTTTGATCGTTTCCTGTTCGGGTAAAACACATTGTAAAGCAATATTCAATGATAAATTAGCCTTTGGGCAGAAGTTATTGTCAGAATGAAACAAGTGTTTCTTCATTTGAATCAATAATGCTAGGGTTGCTATTACCAAATACTTGGTACGCAAAAAGAGCACACACAATTGCCAATTTCCGAACAAAAGGACGTTTACACAATGCAGTTTTTATCAAGAATTTCCGCCTTACCGGTTGTTTGTTTTCTACTTCAGGTATGACGGATTTGAGGCGCCAGACTTCGTACTCATTCTCTTTACTCTCTTTGAATACATTAGTATGGATGGACTTGGTATTACGGTCACGTCGTCAACAGTAGCAACTTTGTCGTCAATTTATGTATTTTGTTTATGAATACCTTGCCTATTCAATTACAAAGGGTACGGAATAAATGTTAACTATATTAATTTTGTCGTTAATGTAGTGTAATGTAATGTACTTTGAAGTTGTGGCTTTTTCATATGATTCGATTCAATGCAATATACCGTGATTGTACATAATTTCCATATCATTTTTGCTGTTTCTTAGAGTGTGACCGAGCCATCCATACTTTCTTTGAGTGATTGCAGATTTTATTTTCTGTTGATTTGTTATACTCCAGAGACGTTCGTAAGATATAGTTTGTGGACTTCAGGTCTCCTAGTTTGTTGAACAAATTCCAATTTAGACCTGTTGGTGTTGAGTCATGATTTTCAATCACTACGTCAAGAATTGTGACGAATAATAGCGGTGATAATGTGCAGCCTTGTCGTCATAATCAAATTAAGTCATTTAATATGGTCAAAACTATTTTTGTAGGTTATGAATTGTTTTATTATCCATTGAGCATAACAATCTTGCTAAATTCATATGAACAGTTTTAATGGGTAAAAATTAGGTGAAGTAACGACATTAGTATGGACCATTATTATAGACTTGCCCACGAAAAAATAATAACATTCTAGTCTATATCACAGGGACTACCTTTGATGAAATGTTCAAAACAATGATCAAAACAGCCCCTAAGCAATGTTGTGAGCTTTTGTGAGTGAGTTACCCGAAGGTTTTGTCCAATACATGTACTGAGAAAAAAGTCCACTACATCACTTGACTACGGTGAACATCGAGTATTCTTTAATCCACGCCTTGAAGAACCGAGTAAAAACATACTTGAGCACTTCGACAAAGTCGTCGGGGAAATCGGCTCTGTAGTGCGATTCTGTAACTCTCTACCGATGGAATTAACGACAATTGTCGATAGTTAGCGATATTTGTCGGGAAGTGCAATTCTTCTATTCTGTATACAAATTTTACCGATTTTTGTCGGTACTTTATGTCGGTAATTATCGAAAATCATCGGTCAGTTACCGACGAAAAAAGGAGTCGTCAAGTCTACCGACATTAAAGAATTTTCATAATTTTAACAAAAACTAAAATCTATGAAAATCACATTTTTATACCCTCCACCTTATGGAGGGTATAATTAAATTTGTCATTCCGTTTGTAACACATCGAAATATTCGTCGGAGACCCTTTAAAGTATATATTATTGATCAACATAAAATTCTATGTCGATTTAACAATGTCCATCTGTCCGTCCGTCCGTCTGTCTGTTGAAATCAAGATACAGCTCGCAATTTTAAAGATAGAGAGTCAATATTTGGTACAGAAGTTTTGATTACTTGTAGGATGCTTGGTATTGAAAATCGGTCCACTTTTTGATATAGCCCCCATAGAACGGTACGTCCCGATTTTCGGTATTTATACCCTACATCACTATGTGGAAAGGGTATTATAAGTTTGTTTTGGTAAAAATTCATGTAACACCGCGAAATATTCGTCGGAGACCCCCAATGTGGTATACCAATCTTCATATCTCTGCGAGATAAAGCGATTTTGAGATGTGTGTCCGTCCGTCCGTCCGTCCGTGTGTCCGTCTGCTCATTATAAATTGTAATCAAACTCCAGGCCGCAATTATGGACCGATCGTCACGAAACTTGGTATAGAGGTCGGTTTCACATCAGAATAGATCGCTATTTTAATTGGTGATGATCGTGAAATATTTAGCGGGTGAAATGGACCAAAAACATACTTTTTATCCGATTTTGTAGCTGCTCTGTAAGAGCATATGTCAAAGAAGAAGCTTGCGATTTGAGATAGTGATCAGATAATATTTAGAAGGTTAAATGGACCACAACTTTTGTGTGAAAATTTTTAATATACAGCTTATATCTTTTTTCCTGGAAGAGACATTCTGGACAAGTAACCTATACTTGGAAGAGGAACGCTTGACCTTTCCATTGATGCCAATTACGTTGATTTACGTGCTCAGATAACAGAGTTACATCCTAATATATCCAGTTTTTTGCTTGAAGTGTAATCAAAAACACACTAGAGGTCGCAATTAGAGCTCAATACGGAATTTTGCACGAGGTAAGGGTTTCGGTCGAAGAAGATGCCTACGATTTTGGATGATGATTCGATATTATTTAGCGGTGAAATGGACCATTACTTTAGTATAAAAAATATACAAATTTTATTTTTGGTCCATATTTTAATTCCTGGAGGGCATATACCGGCAAAGTAGCCTACATATGGAAAAATAAATAATGATATTTCCCCTAATGCAAATTGCAATAATGTATCTGCTAGGTAACGGGCCTACTGCCTAATACATAATGGGTTTTGTGTAGAGAACCACAATTTCCTCTCATACTACAAATTGTCTCAATCATGGCAGAGAAATTTTTAGTTCAGTTGTCCAATTGAATTTTTATACAAATATTGCAGCATGGGGTCGCTTCGCCCCCTATTTTATACCCTTAGCCTTTAGGTTAACACAAAATATACAAAATACGAGCAAAGATGTGCCCATCGAAAAAATGGTTTTAGACCCCACTTATGTTTGGACGAAGTTCGTTTCAAACAATTTGGAGTCGATTTAGCCCTGTCCGTTCATCTGTCTGTCTTACTGTCTAGCTGGCTGGTGCGCACGATACCTCCCGAACGGATCTACCGATTCGAACCAAATTTTGCACGTCGTATTGTTTTGCCCAAACTTAGTTTAATTTCCTTCGGGCACCTCCCCCACAAAAGTTAAAAAAAATTCTGAAAAACTGTGTGAACGATAACTGTCGAAGTGCGAAATCGATTTGGTCCAAACTTTTCATATATTATTATTCCTTCCAGATGTAGATCGGGTAAGCCTATATCGGTCCACACATTCGAGTACCTCCCACACAAAATTTGGAAAAGTGAAATTTAAGATTCCTATCGAATCGTTTTGATTTTTTAGCAGATTGTCCTTGCGGCCCCCTTTAAGATGGTGCAATTGCAATGGCAAGTCTTTACCTCCTGAGATTATTTCCGAAAAGGTCCAAGAAACCCTGAAAAACAAGCAAGAAACCTATCTAAAATGGCAAATCCGCAAGATAACTCCCAAGGGGATTTTCTCATTGGTGCAAACTTTGCACATCCTATTATTTCATTAAGTAATGTATCAGGTTGGAATATGGACTATATCGGCCCCGTCCTTCGAGTACATCCTACACAAAATTTGTGAAAAGTGCAGTTTGAGGATCAGTGTCGGATCTATCTGAATTGTTTGAAGAAGGTTCTTTTCACGGTACCTATTGCAACGATACAATTTTCCGGAGTAAGTCCATACTTCCTGAGATAATGGTCCAAAATTTCCAAAAACAATTCTCAAACATTTTCAAAAATCAGAAGCTAGCTAACTACAATTGATTTGGTATAGCCTTACATTATGAGATATACAAAATATATAGATTTGTATACGGCATAATTATTGTGTTTGTTTCTTTTTTGTTCAGATGCTGAAGGTACATACATATATCACCGTTAGCGGAGCTGACTTATACTATCTTACTTGGTGTGTAATTGCATATGAATAATTTTGGGATTTATAAATTTGTTTGCATGCAAAATATTTGAATTTCTATTCATTATTAGTTATTTCTATCGGTATAAAATATGTATATCACGAATATTGCCAATTATTTCATATTCCATTTCAGAAAAAAAGGATACATTTTTTTCGCGCTACATCAACGATTTTTGATTTGTAGGTTAAGAAAAAATTCCCAGTACGAATCTGGTCGCTTTTATTTCGCTTTTTAAGAAAGAAAATATTATAAAACCGCTAATTATTTTAATGAGCACAATTGTTACAAAAAAGTTCTCTCGAAGTGACTTCAGCGAGTAGATTTCATAATACCTGCAAAATGTTACACAGAATTCGCGGAATGTACATAAAATTGATAAATTATTGAATATAAGACAATTTTTTTCAAAATTAAAGCCCATTTAGTGGTCATAAAATTACATAAAAATTTGTTGTGGACCAAAACTTCACGGCGAATTAAATGAGACTACAATCATACAGATTGGTGTTATAGTTTCGATGTAACAGCCAAAATAAGCACATATTTTGGTCAGAAAAATAATTTTTTGTTTGAAAAAATATTTTTTCACATGCATTATGTAGTAGAAAATATTGTAAAAATCTATAGGAATACTTCCTTCATTTTGCTTAAATCTTCCAATAAAATAGCCGGATTTTGCTTTATTGACATTCATATTAAAGCTTTCCCATTAGGGAAGGTAATTGGGTTTATGAGGATTTATCTCAAAGCTTCTGAAATGAAAATAGAGGTCAAATAACCCATTTTAATTTATATGCATTTTAAAATACGTGTAAATCGCGTAATTATCAAAAACATTTTGTCCGCATGTGATTTTCATGTACAGCAAGACCATATCTATTAAGTTGTATATATTTTTCGAAATATAATTTGGACTCTAAGATGTAGCATCGGCTGCATCTTAGCATTAAAAAACCTATAAAATATCGCTAATTTGCACAAAGTGCATACAATTTTTGTCCGCATCCGATTTCAGTGTCCACCATGAAAATCTACATCGATATATATCAATTTGAAGGCGATCAATCAAGAACCGTGGATGTAGCATCACACACTATTTTTTGGGATAAAATGAATGTAGCTTCCTTATCAGTGGAGTTTTCAAATCTCTGTGTCCGCTAAAACGAAGATGCTGCACTAGTTTTTTCTTTGCAATGGAAACAATCCGCAGAAAACGCGATAAAATACGCGATATTTTCAAAAACAATTTTAGGTGAATTTTCTACTTTGGAATTTCTCGTAATTCGCGTTTTATTATATGGATTTTCACGGGGAATGATTTATTGGATCCGGAATGCAAAAAACTAAAATGTGCAATAGAGTACCAGGAAATCGAATGACAATTGTAAAAATTAGGCCCGAAAAATATGATTTATAGAAAAATGTTCGCACAAAATTTTCGTATTTGGATGCAGATTTCTGTGAAGCTGTGAAGGCTACATTCACGACACATATATCAAATAACTCAGAATCGCGAGATCCACAATCCTATATACGATTTTTTGAAAAACCTGTTTGCGGAATGAAATTAGAAGAAAATGTTAAAAAACACTGTAAATCTGGCTTCAAAATGTCAGCATCATTTAATGGTAGAAGCAGTTCAAATTTTGAAAAGTAATACATTAGTGAGATGATCCTTAATTAGTTTGCTTCTAATTTTTCTTTGACAGGAAAATCGAGAGAAGTGTGGTTTACTCACAAATCGAGAGAAAACAAAAAAAGACATGTTGCCTTCAACCCATTTTTACGCGTGTTCTAAAAGGGTAAACCTTGGCTTCAGCTATGTTAAATTTTCAAAAATATTGGTGATATAACTACAATGAACTATTTTCGAAATGCCCTGAAAGTCACAAACCTGCGTGCATTACCAAGCATATGTGAGGACGGTAGACCTTTAATAAACCCACAATCAATGTGAAATTTCCAATTTTGGAATATTGTTTAGAAATGTATAATTTATATAATTGTTCCACAAATATCACAGTAGGGACAAGGGAGACTTATCTTACTGTTATGTAATTAATGGATTAATGTTATGTAATTGATATGTGACGTATTTTCATCGCCGAATCCAAAAGGCGTGTCCTAAGTTGCCACTTGTAGAGAAGTTTTTCATGGCTGAAATACTCAGGATGTATCGGCAGCATTACAAAGGGGTATTATGCCAACGCACAGTGCGAAATATGAGCACGTTAGTGGAACTTTACTCATAACTTTTAATGTGAAGAACGTAGGTGACTAAATTTGTCCAAAAATGTTTCTTATAGTTGAGGGTCGTATGTGGATAAATTTGCGCCACATAGACCTGCGGTTTCCTATAGCCCCCACATATCGGTGGTGACCGCTTTTACGTATTAGGTTCATTTTTCAACCGATTTTGCTGCAAATTGGTATATTAGGGTTTCAATGGATGGAGAACATATGTACAAAATATTGTCAATATCTGTTCGCGTATAGGTATAGCCCCCTTTGAGTGGTACCGGCCAATATAACATATTTTAAAGATTCCAAGCCCATTTACCAATCTAATTGTTTGCATTTTGGTATTTTTATGTTCTCCGTAGGTAGAAACCGTCTTGCGAAATATTTGCAACGTATTTTCTCGTGATATAGCCCCAATATGAGAGGGGCACCCCATTTGGGATATTTAAATGGTATTAGGTAATTATTGCCAATCGAGTTTGGTTTACTTTAAAATTGGTATTCATTGGATAGAAAATATTCTAAAAAACAATTCAGATCCTTGCTTTGGCCCCTCCCCCGAAGCATCCACATAGGTTAGTAAATGAAAAAAAAAAATTCAGATTTAGTATAGTGTCACTGATATAATGTAAATTTTACAAATTGAATGTTTCGACTGAGGATATCTTATTACACGGTTCTGCAAATGAGTATATCACCTAAAAGCATCTGGTGCAACTATGCATTGTTTTAGGTACTTAACGATGTCCTGTGAATGAAATTCGCAAGAATAGTCATAAAACTATTAAAAACAACATTTCTTAGTATTGGTGAACCCATTTTGGGATAAACGAAACCAACATTGACGTCTAATGTCGGTTCTTCTATCAAATTTTCAAAAATATAGATATATGAATATTCCAATGACTTTCTGAAAAATTCGCATATCTCGCAAACCTGCAGCTAATTTTTGGTTTGTCTATAGAAAAATATCTTACATCTCAGAAAATGTGCGATTTATTCTACAATTCACCACAATACTTAAAAAAACCTCTAAAACTTATAAAAAATAATTTAGTAGACTTTAAATCATCGTTGGGTGTATAAAACTTTCCACCTGAAATTTGTTGGTATAAGTCCACGCAATCATATAGCCCCCATAAAACGGTACCTCCCGATATTCGGTATTTTGAAGGTTTTAGCTTCATTATCCCACCAAAATGGTTGAAATTTGTTAATTAGTCTTCGTTGAGGATATAAAACGTTCCACCTAAAATTTGTTGGTATAGGTCCACTTCATATAGCCCACATAGAACGGTACCTCCCGATATTCGGTAATAAGACAAATTTATTATGAATTTACTATAAATACCAACATATTTCGAAATAAGTACTGGTTGTATTACCCAAATTTTATTTGAGAAAAAACGTGATTTTTCCGAATGGCGCAAGCATTTATCAAAAGGTTTGATTTAGTCTGAAAAATAGGAGTCCCGGTTATAAGACCGACCCAAATTTTGTGTTGGCAAACTCAGCGAAAATATTTTTTTTTTAATTTTTTAAATTTGCTTTATATAAATCATTCCAATTTTACTTGAGAAAAATCCGTAATTTTTCGGAATGGCGCAAACATATATCAAAAGTTTTGATTTGTTGTGATTAATAAGAGTCCCGGTTATAAGACCTCCACAAATTCAGTGTTGACAAACATTGCCAAAATCTTTCTTTTAAATTTGCTTTACAAACATTATTCCAATTTCACTTGAGAAAAATCCGTGATTTTTCGGAATGGCGCAAACTTGATTGATTATTTCAGATTTGCACAACTATGCGTAGTGTATTATGTTTGAATCTGATATTCGTGAGTAAAGCGCATCAAACATCAAAAGTAACTATGGTCCGCAAACGTTCGCATCACGTAGTTTTTCACCATTGAAATTTGAGTTTTCATAAAAAAATATATATGAAAGACGAGATGAATCGCAATAAACTAAGAGTGAAGATAACAAAAACAACTATTTTTGGCGATTATTATAAACTCTAATGCACGTGCGTACAAATAAAATAAGTAGATTTGGAGAAAGCTGAAACCAAAATATGTTTCTATTTTTTAAATACTTCCATATTTAAATATTTCAATGGCTTTAGTTGATAAAAATGAGTTTTTTTTTCAGAATGGCGCAAATATGCGCAAAATATTATGATTGGATCTGATGTTGGAGACTTCAGTGCATAAATCACCAAAAGTAATTATTATCCGCAAACGTTCGCATCATGCACTTTTTCGCTTTTGAAATGTGAGTTGTATTACAAATTATCATTAAAAATGCATAAAAGAAGATACCACCGTTATTAGAGAATGAAGATGCAACAACAATTTGGAATTTCTATAAGCTTTTCTTGTTCAGGGAATGTACAAAAACAAAACAAGTAGGAAAAGCGTTAGGTTCGGTCGGTCGTTCCCCAACGAAGACTAAATACCAAATTTCAGCCATCTCAGTGTGATAATGAGGCCAAAACCTTAAAAATACCGAAAATCGGGAGATCTCGTCAAAACGTGGACCTATATACAAATTTTATGGTAGAAATGTTTCTTAGCCTCTGGAAACACAAAATACAAAGTTACAACCGATTCTGTTATCAAATGGGACTAATACATTCAAAATATTGAAAATGACGCGTACTTTATATGGGGCGTTATATGGGGGCTATACCAAAACGTGGACCTATATAAACCAACTTTGGTAAGAATGTTTTTTGGCCTCTGGAGACACAAAATGCCAAATTACAGCCAATTCGGTGGTAAAATG
Organism: Musca autumnalis; assembly: GCF_047663935.1. Classification (NCBI taxonomy): domain Eukaryota; kingdom Metazoa; phylum Arthropoda; class Insecta; order Diptera; family Muscidae; genus Musca; species Musca autumnalis. The sequence continues at coordinate 213,471 of NW_027411767.1, forward strand.
GGACAAATATCTTAAAAATTCCTAAAAACGACGAAGCGTCACGCGTCATTTTGTATGCGGGCTATACGAAAGCGTGGACCTACATAGCCCGCTTTCAATACCAAAAGTCCTACGTACAAATAATAGATTTTCCCAAAATTTCATCCACCTACGTCAATCCGTTCAAACGCTACAGTGATTTCCACAGACGGAGAGACGGACGGACATGGCTATATCGATGTAGAATTGCACGCTGATCAAGAATATATCTATAATATATTTGTGGGGTCTACAATGATTATTTCTAGTAGTTACAAACGTAGTGACAAACTTAATATACTTAATGGAGGATATAAAAACTGGAAAATATAATTTTTCGCGAAAATAATTTTATAGTATTCGAACATATACTTTTTTGCTTTTATTGTGGCTGAGTTCAATCGACTGCTGCATTGGATTGGTTAACCGCAGAAAGTTGCGATGGCCATAACGAGTGGGGAAAAGGGTCAGGTTACTGTCAACCAACAGTTTGTTTTTAAAAACGCGATTTTCATATTTTGAGTTTTGAGCAACTTTTGCCCTATGTTTCCCGTATGTGCGCCGGCGGAATTACAAAGAGGCTATGGCATTCCTTTATAATTTGGCATTTGGAAAGCACGCAACGATTGATTCTCTTTTTATCTTTATTGTTTTAACTGCGATTTTTTTAATTTTTAGGTTGAATTTTTCTACATGTAATTTGAAACATAATCATTTTATATATAATAGTAATTTAAATAATTTCATTAGAAATTTGAATTATGTTAACTTTGAATGCGCATTATTTTGTTTAAAGTGTGATTTTTTCCATTTCTCCTAAAAATAACAAAAACGTTTAAAAAATTAGAATGTACTTTTCATTTTGAAATGACGTGCATCTTCTTTAAAATTCCGTCATTCTACCGATATTCGTCGCTAAAATTTTTGTGTCGATAACTTTGAGTTACAGAATAGCACTTTCGGTATTTCAACCGAAAATTTTCGTTAATTAACGATATCGGTTCGGTAGAAAAAAAGTTACAGAATCCCGCTACTGAGGTGGATCTCCTGAGCTTTTGTGCGCTGTTACAACACACAATACTAAATTACAGAAATCTCAACACATTATGTAACTGTAAACTGGACCACAAGGAGTAATTTGGTAAAAATTTTAAAGCTATCTTCGAACAACCTTTAAGCTGCACACTGTTTATCTTTTGGTAGGTAGGTATCCGAAGGTGTTGTCCGATGTTTGGAAGAAATTTTATGATGTGCAATATTTCGGCCAAATGAAATTTTTGAGTGGACCGATATATTCCTTATTCGAATTTGATCTGTGCCTGGAAGATAATTTCATAATTTTTGCGAATAAATTGTATAATAAATTTTAATAAATTGCAAATCAAAAAACATGTAGTAAATATGTAACGGGGACCATCCATCTATATACATACATTCTCGGAATTTTTTGGAAAAATCGATTCCCATAACTTTAACGGAATTGTTCTAAATTTTCGCGGAAAATAAGAATGAATTACAAGAATGGCACTTTGCAACTTCAAGGTGTTTATGCATCTTAAACATTTGTGCGTATTATAAACATCGTAAAGATTCAAATTTAACAAAACTATACGAAAAATAGGTCGGAGTTATTCTTCTATTTTAGTTAAATTTCACGAACAAAAAACTCGCATTTATCGGATATACTTTAATATCTTGCGGAAGATATAAAGGGCATTCTAATAAATTTTGGGTTTCTATAAATGGGGAATTATTTTGAAATAAAAATGTATCGGGTAATGCGTGTAAGTCGCGAAATCATAATTGATATTTACAACATAATTTACATTATAATATACTTAATTATTTAATATAGCAACTACTATAAAAATATTAATTACGTAATACCACTATTTAGGGTGCCACCGTGGTGCAATGGTATGCACATCCGCCTTGCACGCTAAAGGTCGTGGGTTCGATTCCCAGGACAGTCAACATCAAAATTTTCAACGGTGGCAGAGAGTTATCGTGCTCACCAGCCTGCCAGGCAGACGGACGGACATTGCTAGATCTACTCAAAATTGTCTGAAACGGATATCGTACAAACATACTCGGGGTCTAAAACCATTATTTCGATGAGGCACATTTTTGGTCGTATCAAAGTGTAAATACCCTATTTAGCCTAAAGGCTGAAGGTATAAAAATACATTTTTTTTAAGATGATGGGTGATTATTGCGAAAAGATTTCTTTCTGTGTCCCGAATCATTGAAGGTTAAAAAATATTGACAAAATTTTAATTCTTAGAAACGGAATAAACATAACATAATGCTCTTAAACGAGGCTCGAAAATCATAATAAAATATTCTACATATTTATACATATGAAAAAAATTGGTCGCAAGGTGCAAATACGCATTACCGTGGCGTATCCTCAGCCGTTTCGTGCTCAAAAAACACTGATATTCATTAATATTTTTTAATATTAAGTACGCCGAGTTATTCTAGAAGAATGAACAATGCCTATTTTAATTTTATAAATATAATTTTATTTTTTAAATTATGATTTTGATACATTTTAGTTGTGTCCCTATTTTTTTGTCATTCCCGTGGGCCAATGTGTTAATTAAGAAAAAAATTAATATTATTAATAAGAAAAAAAATTAAACCTACATATTTATATGAAAAAAATTGGTCGCAAGGTGCAAATATTCATTAACGTGGCGTTAAGAAAATTAAGAAAAAAAATGTTTTTAGCCGGTTTTTTTATATGTAATCTGTCAATATAACGACTATTCCCATTAGTTTTAAAGATAGTCGACAGAAGTGAAAAATGTAGTCATCTGTTTGAGAACATGGCACACTCAAAAAATATTTAGAAATGCAGAGGAACAAATTTCATTTCCGTGGGATTACTGTCATTCCCGTGGTTTCAAAAAAATAAAATCCATAAATATACATGGCCCACCGCTAATTAGTGCATAAAATAGTCTTATACAACATTATAAGCCGAAAAATATTTGTTTAAACCGTTTTCGACCCCCAAAACAAGTTTTTTCGCAATATTCACCCTACATACATTTAAATTTAGAACTTATAACTGGTTATCTCGTTGTTTCAGTAACTGTTTTACTTTTCGCGTCATACGAATTTTAAGTTACGAGGACAACCTTCAATGAAAATTTTAAAATGCGATTTTCTCAAAACCTTTTTTTGACATTCCTTGAATAAATGAGCGATATGCTGCCGACGTGGATAAATTGCTAGAGGATATTGCTAAGGCCGTTAGCACATTCAACAATTTCAGGATTGGGTTGATGACCTAACCCAGCAAAATTGGAAGGAAGGGGTTCTATGCGATGGCGTGATTTCATTGCATCTTATGAATTGGTTCGAAGGAAGTCGTGAAAGATCCGATCTTTCCATTAGCATTTGAACCCACGCAAAGGAAGTCATGAAAGATCTGATAGTTTCAACAGCATTTGAACCCATGCAAAGGAAGTCGTGAAAGATCCGATCTTCTCATCCATTCCATCGATCCAATAAAGAGGGATTTTGTGTTTTTATTTATACACATAAAATTTTCCTAGCAACATTTTTGTAGAATATTTTCATGCACGTAGTCTCATCGTTTGCTAATTTTTGCACCAAAGTTCAAAATGCGAGAGCTGAATTTTTGTTTAAGGGGTGATCCCTACTTATAAATTTTAGAAAAAAGTAGAAAAAATAAGTAGCAAAGAATATGTGGACGATCGGAGCAATGTTGTCTCAGTATGAGCGTTGGATGGGAACGATTTATTTTATTTTGTATGCAGCTAATAAACTGTGTTTTTCTCGAGAAACAGTATTACTACTTTCTAATGAATAAGTAAGGAAAAACTAACACATTATCCTATATAAGCCAAAATATAGGAAAAAGTTAAATTTTGTGCACATTTTATTATTTTTTATTGGTATAGGAATTCACTCTCGGAGTCGACCCGGAGTCGGAGTCGAACCAAAAATACCTCGACTCCGAACCCCTGGTATTTACCCACTTGTTTAAAGTATTGTAAAACTGTCCTTTTTGAAACGATTTCACAACCTATACCCAAGAATAGGGTGTAAGATGTTGTATTGGCGATTCAATACTGTAAATACCCAAAGTAAATACCCGGTATTTACCCACCGTGTGGGAATTTACCGGGTAAATACCCGTAAATAACGTCTCTATATATATTTGTACACATTTCCAAATCACCTCCTTAAATAAACAAAATATATTAATATATATTAATATTTTAACTTTACGAGGGCGGTTCGGAAACTTCTTAGCCTATCAATGAAAGAGAATAGTTAGTTTTTCAAAAATATTTTTATTTTTCAATATAATCTCCTGAAACTTCAATACACAATACACTTCAATACAACGCTTTTCTAGCAATTCTATCCCTTGATTAAAATAGTTTTTCTCAAGGTCTTCAAAATAGTGGTTTACAACTGTAATTGCATCTTCATTTGAGGTAAAACGCTTGCCAGCAAGGATTTTTTTTAGATTTGGGAACAAGTAAAAGTCACTGGGAGCTAAATCAGGAGAATAAGGTGGGCGGTCAAGCAACTCGTACTTTAATTCGTTGATTTTAGCCATTGTTAAAACACTCTTGTGCGCTGGTGCGTTGCCTTGATGAAAAATTATTTTTTTGTGTAGCAAGCCAGGACGTTTTTCTCGAATTTGTACATTTAATTGATCCAAAAGGTTGCAATATTACTCTGAATTTATTGTTTTACCCTTTTGCAGATAGTCAATCAATAAAATAGCTTTGAAGTCCCAAAAAACCGTTGCCATAACCTTACCAGCCGATTGAATTGTTTTTTCCTTCTTTGGGGCACTTCCTCCAGCTTCAGTCCATTGTTTGGATTGTTTTTTGTCTCTGGAGTATAGTGGTGGATCCATGTCTCATCAACAGTTATGAAACGACGCTTAAAATCCATTTTATTTCGCTTAAAACGATCCAAACAAGCTTGAGAAATGTTCATTCTTATGCGTTTTTGATCGACTGTTAACAAATGCGGCACCCATCTTGCAGAAAGCTTCTTCATCTCTAGTTCTTCATGCTAAATTAAATGGACTCGATAATTTGAAATGCCCATGATATTAGCAATTTCACGCACTTTTATTCGTCGATCATTTAATACCGTATCATGCACTTTGGCTACAATTTCTGTTGTTGTTGCTGTTTTTGGACGTCCACTACGTGGTTCATCTTCAATGCTTGTACGACCACGTTTAAATTCAGCAACCCAATTTTTTACTGTTGCATATGAAGGAGCACTTTCACCTAACACATTCACCATATCATTATGAATTTCTTGTCCCGATAAACCTTTTTTATGTAAATATTTAATGACAGCACGCATTTCTCATTTTTCCATTGTAAAAAAATTGCGGATGCGTCTTTTTTGAACACATGTTTCTATATGAAGGAGTTTTCAGATCGAAACAAAATTTAACATGTGTTATTAACAGAGATGGAAGTTTCCAAAACACTTAACTTTTTTCTGTTTATACTGCGCTTTTTGTGCTAAGAAGTTTCCGAACTGCCCTCGTATTCGTTCACATAATACCAAATGGTACACTTTTAGCACCTTTTAGTACTAGTCGTAAACTAATTGTTCTAATTTCCAAAAACCTTTTAATACAACTATTTTGCACTCCGTCCCTGTCCCAATTTTCCGCTCAGAGTTCTAGCTCTAATTGTTCGCGTAATACTAAAGGTACAATTTTTTTGTGCACTTTAGTATTTTTTTTCTTACGGACACACCTACACTTCAATAGGAACCCTCACTCAAAATTTGATTCTAGATTTAGCCGTTTCGTCTCGACGTTGATTACCAGTAAGTCAAACAAATGGTACAAGTTTTAGTACATTTAACTACTTTTTGCATCCCTTCTACTTCAAATTTTCAAAAACCCAGCAAAATCGACCACATACGCCCCAAGACTAACCCTCAACGAAAATTTCAAGATCGTAGTTTCCGCCGTTTCATCTGAGCATTGATTGTCAGTCAAACGTTATTGCTCAGGTAATAAGATACGAGTTTGAGGCAGTTATGCAAATAGGAGTGAATGAGATACGAGAATATATTTTATTAATATTTAGAGATCCGCGACAACATATTGAGATAATAAGTGCCACAAACACTTATAAAACACAAAAATAGCAATCGTTTGATACAAAAAAGCTAAAATCGCATTTTTTTAAGATACGAGGTTGAGGAAGTAAGGCATCGATTTCTCGTTAGATCCAGCAAATTTCGAAAATCCCTCAAAAGAGGCTCTTGTGGATTGGTGCAAATAAATTGTGAATAAAAACGATCGCTGTGCTTCAAATGATGTTTGTAAGATCGTCACAGACGACAAATCTTGGATCGATGCAATCGATCTGTTGGGTCTTCGAGCCAAATCCAACGAACGTTTTTCATGTAATGAGCACTTCGAAGCAAATGGTCGCATGTTTTTTTCGGCAAAACTAATCGGGTGACGGTTATACGGCTTCAGAAATGTAGGACGGTTAGTTCTGAGTGGTACACTACAATTTGTTTGCCAGAAGTCTCCTGAGAAATTCGAAAAACGAACAAGAGAAGACGAATAATTCTGCATCATGACAATGCGAGCTCTCGCACATCGATTCAAACCAGCACCTGTTTGACCGGACAAAACGTGGAATTGAGGGGTCATCCGCTGTACAGCCCTGACTGAGGATCCAATGACTACATTTGATTCCAGCATATCAAGAAAAAAGGCGTGGTCAACGATTTTCGTAGCCTGAGTGGAAAAAGGGATGCTATAGAAAACAATAAAACTATTTTTGATGGTAAATATTCGCTTATTCATTGTTAGGCCATATAGTTATCGTTCAGCCCACGTAATAGGTCAAACCTTGGCTTCACCTATGTTAATTTTAACTTTCACTCACATGTACAGTTTGTCAAGTAAATTTTTTCGAACTAAGAAAGCGAAAATTTGTTGTATTAATTTATGAAAAATGTCAAATAATTGTGATAAGAATGTCTGTTTTTTGCAAAAAAAAATTTTGGTCTACTTATATAAGACAAGATAGAATGTATAAATAAAACGTAAAAAAAGTATTAGTCGGCTTTGCCACAGAGATATACCCTCAGCCTATGATAAAATATGGTTTTTTTACCAAACCATTTACAGCGTTTTCACTATGTGATTTTCAAAAGCAAAGTTTAGGTGTCTTTCGTTAGCATTCATTTTCGATCGACATAGTGAAACAGACCCTTACAGTTGCGTTCAAAATAGTAGAAGTGCCCATACACAAAATGGAATGGTCCAAAAACATGGTTAAACTTCTCCATTTTGTTTAATTATGTACTTGTTTAACATTGTTGACATCCCAACTGTTAATTTATTAGCAGAAATGTGGCGGTTTGTTTTAAATTATTAACTGTTTACACCAATATTATAAATAGTCTTCAAATTTTTTGTTCAAAAAAATAGGAGTGTGAAAGAAAAAGGTCAATAAAAAATGTTTAGTTGAATTTAGAAGTAAAACTGTAAATATTTTAGTTCATAGTAGTAAATCCAATAGACTTGAAGTTTGTTTGAAAACAAAAATCCTTTGATGGTAGCCAAAAACAGGCTTTTGTCCTTGTGGCGATTTTTTCCGTAAATTGAGCAATTATTGGACAATTCAATGGATTTTATAGACAAAACCTTCAGTGATTAGAGTTTTTTAACACTCAGGCTGTTTTATTTGGTCGAGGAATAAATGCCTTACATATACACCTTTTTGGCTGATCTTTACATAAAAGGGTTAATAAAAGTTGTTTTAACCTGCGCTCAAGGATCAAAATACACAAATTTATGACATAACAATCATTATATACTGTTCGAAGTAATAGCCAGAGAGTTAAACATCTCTAATCACTAAAGGTTTTGTCTATAAAATCCATTGAATGCCCAATAATTGCTCAATTTATGGGAAAAATCGTTACAAGGACAATAACCTGTTTTTAGCTACCACCAAAGGACTTTGTTTTCAAAAAAACTTCAAATCTATTGGATTTACTACTATCAAATTAAATATTTCCAGTTTTGGTCGTAAATTCGACTAAAAATATTTTTACACTCCTATTTTTTTGGAAAAAAATTGAAGACGATTTATAATATTGGTATAAACAGTAAATAATTTAAAACAAATTGTCACATTTGTCCTACTGAATTAACAGTTGGGATGTCAACAATGTTAAACAAATACAAAATAGGCCAAAATAGGGAAGTTTTACCATATTTTTGACAATTCCATTTTGTGTATGGGCACTCCTATAATTTTGAACACAGCTGTATGTCTGATGAAGTTTAAATTGTATACGTGAACAGGTCTCACCCTGTTCTTTTTGAGTCATAGTTGGTGACCGTAGGACATTTACAGCTGTAATATAATTGTCTCAATAAGTGAACCCATATTGTCTATCTTCGAATAAGACCTAAGTTTGGAAGAATGATAACTATGTGCAAAAGTTGAACCAAATCCGTAAGGTATTTACAGCTTTAAGGTAATGTTATATATATGGATTTATCACCGATAAAAAGTATACTGTCATAATATGCGCCGCAAGGACTACCTGCTGTAGAAATGTCAAAACGGTCCTAGACATGTCCCAAAGAAATTGGCCCGATATAGTCCATATTCGTACTGTATTTAAGTGCGACAGAAACGTTTCGATGAGCAATCATTGGATCAATGTCAATCACTCATTTCCATAGTTATCGTGCCCAGGCACTACAGTAAAAAAGTTTCCGTACCGAGTGCATACACAATATCAAATTATAGCTAATTCAATCTAAATATGAGGCTAAAAACTTCAAAATACCTGAAATCGGGCGGTCTATACCAAACATGGGCCGATATAGCCCATCAGCTAGCTTGACCTGCGTGCAAACAAAGGACGCATCTTCCCGTATCTTCTATCCCCATTTTTGTGGATCCTAGAGTGATTACAACAGACGAACCGACATGTATAGATCGACTCAGAATTTTACCCTGATCAAGAAACTTTATTGGGTCGCAAATGATTATTTCAATCCGTTACAAACAAAAACAAACTTCATACTATGGTGGAGGCATAATAAACAGACGTAGTAACCAATAGTTCTGAGAAGGGATTTATTGGAATTACTTTCAACCGATTACTTTATAATGCATTTAAAGTAAAATTTAATAGGTTTAAGGACATAGAGACATCATTCACTTCGTTTAAAATGGCTGATTTATGGGGTTTCTTCCTTTCTTCCACAGAAAGAAAGTGAAATAAAAACAGTGTTAGCTTTAGGCCATTCCATTTGAAGCGCAATATAATAAATCGTTGTCCTGTTTGTACATATGCATGTATATTTGTACATACATACATACCCAGCAAACCAAATGTCGGATGTCCGACACATCTAAACATTTTCGGAAGCAAAATCGTTTAGATTTTGTTCCGATTGCTATACGATTTTTCGTAGGGGAATTCGTTCAGATTTCTTTCTGATTTCGGTGAGAATGTGGGAATTAAATATCAATTCGAATATACCAATGTTTTTCTTCCGATTTCGGTACGAATTCGGTTCGATATGTTGGAAACAAATTTCCCTTCGCACAACAACCACCTTTTGTATACATATATGTAACAGCAAGGGGTTGGTTTAATTTTAGTTTGTTTTCGAAAAACGAAATGGTTGGTTTTAAAATTCGCATATGGGTGTGTCCCGACGCATTTAAGGTTAAAAATATTGAAAAAAATTTAATTCTTAGAAACGGAATAAGTAAAACAAAATGCCCTTAAACGAGGCTCGAAAATCAAAATAAAATATTCTACATATTTATATGAAAAAATTGGTCGCAAGGTGCAAATACTCATTACCGATATTCTTTAATATTTCAAAATATATTATATAAATGAAGTGCGCCGAGTTATTCTAGAAGAATGAACAATGTCTATTTTAATTTCAAAAATATAATTTTATTTTTTAAACAAGTAAGCAAAGGCTATAGTCGGACGGGGCCGACCATGTGATACCCTACACCACAACCTCTAGGAATTAGCTATGTGCAACCACTTTGCACGCTGAATGTCCGGGTATGATTCCCAGGCCTGGCCACATCAAATTTTCAAGGGCGCACAGTGCGAGATATGGGGACTTTAGAGAAACTTTACTCAAAAATTAAAGTACATAAAACTAATGAGATTCTTGTTGAGTTCTATTGCTAAGTACACCATGACTAATGCCTCATATTCAGTTTTGCGATTTACCCCGCGAAACAACTAGAAATGCACTTAAAAGTTGCACTTTTGTTTTACAATATTTTCTGTTTGTTTTGTTTATTGTTGAAGATTCAATCTCATTTGATTGCTTGAGTGGAGTATTCCCCCATTGGCTCAACTTCATTTATTACCCTCTATTACAGAGAGTAATGTTTTTCAAAACGAACTGACAGTGTTGCAAAATTGTACAAACAAATTGTCTGTTAGTTGACTATAGTTTTTGTTGCTGTTATAATTCGCGACAATTTTTTGATTATTTGGCGTTTATAGATTTGTAATATCTAATTTAGTTTGGTTGCTATTAGTTTCCCACAAATGTGCATTTTTAAAAGTCTACTAAATTATTTTTTATAAGTTTTAGAGGTTTTTTAAAGTATTGTGGTGAATTGCAGAATAAATCGCACATTTTTTGAGATGTAAGATATTTTTCTATAGACAAACCAAAAATTAGCTGCAGGTTTGCGAGATATGCGACTATTTCAGAAAGTCATTGGAATATTCATATATCTATATTTTTGAAAATTTGATATAAGAACCGACATTAGACGTCAATGTTGGTTTCGTTTATCCCAAAATGGGTTCACCAATACTAAGAAATGTTGTTTTTAATAGTTTTATGACTATTCTTGCGAATTTCATTCACAGGATATCGTTAAGTACCTAAAACAATGCATAGTTGCACCAGATGCTTTTAGGTGAGTGTTTTTTGATTACACTTCAAGCAAAAAACTGGATATATTAGGATGTAACTCTGTTATCTGAGCACGTAAATCAACGTAATTGGCATCAGTGGTCAAGCGTTCCTCTTCCAAGTATAGCTTACTTGTCCAGAATGTCTCTTCCAGGAAAAATGATATAAGCTGTATATTAAAAATTTTCACAATTTTCACACAAAAGTTGTGGTCCATTTAACCCTCTAAATATTATCTGATCACTATCTCTAATTGCAAGCTTCTTCTTTGACATATGCTCTTACCTTATTAAAAATTTCGAGGCGATCGGACTATTACTGCGACCTACAGAGCAGGTACAAAATCGGATAAAAAGTATGTTTTTGGTCCGCTAAATATTTCACGATCATCACCAATTAAAATAGCGATCTATTCTGATGTGAAACCGACCTCCATTCCAAGTTTCGTGACGATCGGTCCATAATTGCGGCCTGGAGTTTGATTACAATTTATAATGGACAGACAGACACACGGACGGACGGACGGACACACATCTCAAAATCGCTTTATCTCGCCGAGATATGAAGATTGGTATACCACATTGGGGGTCTCCGACGAATATTTCGCGGTGTTACATGAAGTTTTACCAAAACAAACTTATAATACCCTTTCCACATAGTGGTGTAGGGTATAATTATGATTTTGAGACATTTTAGTCGGGTACCTATTTTTTTTTGTCCATTCCCGTGCCCAAAACCGGTTTTTTGTTTATATATAATCTGTTAATATAAAGACAATTCCCGTTAGTTTTAAAGATAATCGACAGAAGTGAAAAATATAGTCAGTTGCATGTTCCCGAAAAATTGTAAATTTTCCGTTATTTATATTATAATTTCTAAATTTATGGTAATGGTGTATTCATTTCTTAAGCCTACATTGAATTATATTATATTTTGTAACAAATTTTAATTTGTTTTTAATCCATGAATAATCACGTTTCCATCATTACCGTGACACTCATTTCCGCGCTTATTTTCTAACTACGTTAATGACAAAAAATGACCCATCGCTAATTAATGCATAAAATTGTCTTATAAAACAGTATAAGCCGAAAAATATTTATTTAATCCCATTTTGCAGTCTTTTCGCAATATTCACCCATATACAATTTTTAAATATTTTAAATATAAATGTAAAATATAATAATTCATGCTAGTGCTGACACAATTAACATACGCTTTGTCCCAGAACCTGCAAGAAGCTACTATCTTTTACTACGATAACATTTTTTCCTTTATGTTATCGAAAAAAATAGTAAAAATTAGAAGATCCTTGCAGTACTGGAATAGACCAATATTCGTACACAAGGTTTACATTGTTCTACTATAACCACAAAATGATAACAACAGTGAAAAATTTTTGTCCTTCAATATTCATACGACATTATTCCAAATTCGTTAATAAACTTTTACGAAGATTCGGAAGAAAAAATTCGCCTTTCGAATTTCTCAAGGATTATTTTCCGATTTCGTTCCGACATTTTGTTCCGAAATTATGTCAACCATTTCATACAACATTCGTTAAGATATCGTTACGATTTCAGATCGGACATCGGACTTAGCGTCCGAATTTTGTTCCGATTTCGTTACGAAGTCGGTACGATTGGTTTGCTGGGTATGTACCTTGTACATATTAAAGTTTTAGTGCATCTACAAGTCGTTGTGTGCTACGTTGAACACAGTTGGTATTATGTTTTGTTTCTGGATTGCTAACAAAAATGAAGACTGCTGTAAGTTTGGTGAGACGGATTGGCAGGGTGAATTGGTTGGATGTAAAGTCTCGCACGAGTTCATATTGAAGCGGAAGAAAAAGAAAACAATAAAGAACTTGTGTACACAAAGGATACACTGTGATGAAGTTGCCGTCACTGTTCTCGTCAACTTCTCTGATACAAGCTGTTATGTTGAGAGCCTTCCTCATAAGTTATTACCTCATACATATTAAAAGTACATAAAGGGATAACGTCCCCAACTCAAAACGAAAGCGTACAGTCGACCGACACCCATACCTTGGCAATTACCTTCCCTCAAGCTTTCTCTGAAACAAATTAAATAACAATGCACGAAGTCCACGTAAGGAAAATCATCCAAAGAAGAATGGGTGGCTGGATGGATGATTGCGAGCAAAGAACACACTTTATTGTTTACCCAAAGTTGTTAATTTGGTAAAAACCCGCTTTCAATTATCTTATAAATATGAAAATAATACAAATGCTGCAAGCATTCACGAGCATTCGCGGATGAAGCATTGCTCCCATTTTATGTGATTGATGAAGTCTTTCGCTAGATTTACATCAATCAAAAAACGAGTTTACATGTGCGATTATGAAGGTGTACATTTATATGAATTTTTAAGCTACATATCTTATTCGCATATGTCCAGTTTTGTACACACTACGGCTTTCAATATATGGGAAAAAATTTGCAAAATTGAGTTTTCCATTTTATAAGTAATCCAAGAAATGTTTGATGCTATATGAATGTAAGTAACCTTGACCGTTTTAATTTGAATGTTTTAAAAAAATTCTAAAAAACTCGTGGCTTGATATATAGTAAGCTGGGGCTGGATTCTTGTTCTACGAAATTTTGAAATGAAAAATATTTCCTTTATAGTTGTTTTCATTTGACATTTATTTCCTTTATAAATTGTTTCATTTCACATTTTCATAGAAACATAATTGAGTCCCTGTTATATGTTCATTACCTTTAACCGGCTTCGTAGACGGAGGAAAAAAGGCCTCTCTAACATATGTCCCACACATGTTTTGCAGCAAACATATATTTCTTTGCAATCAGTTCCAAACATAACATATGTGTGGGTTCTGCAAACAAAGATATGTTTGCGTGCAAACAAATAAAACAAACACATGCACCAGTGGGCGCTTAGAAGAGCGTAAATTTCAATGTACAACACATTGAAATGTATGCTCACTTGCTCTCAGTAAGCGCTCACTGGCTATCTCTAACATATACACACATTTATAAATGGTGGTTGTTAATTGAAAGGCATTTATTGAAAGACATAGCTACAAAGTTGAAATCATCAGCGGGAAATCGGCATCTGGAATCAAATGATTATATAATGTAATAAATAGGTACATCCATATTTCAAATATACATATGTATATCAAAAATGTATTGATGTAATTACCAATATTAAATGCGATTTCTTCCTTGTCCAATAACATATTTCCATTCACTTTTTGATTCAATTATAAAATGTATTGGGCATTGACAAAAATCATCTCTCCACCCATAAAAAATATGTTTTAACATAAAAAAATATATTGGTACCCATACAAGTAAAATTGAGATATGTTACAAAATACTACAAACATACATTTGTTTGCACACAAACAAATTATGTTTGGATCCAAATATATATTTGTTTGCAACCAGTCCCAAACAAATATTTTTTTGGATCCAAACATATTTCTAACATACATATATGTATGTGTGTACACTTTGCAATGTCAAATTTATGACATTTTGCGAACATGTTTTGTGAAATAGCAGCGCCTATGGATACAAAATATATATAAAAAATTACAACAGCCTCTAGAGATTGTGAGAAATAAAAAGCCTATGTCGTTATTTGCGAAACCAAAGAATTTTTGGTTTCTTTACGCTTTATAGTTTTTGTATTGGCTAAAATGTTTAGATCATTATATTAAATCGCTAAGAATTCCAATCGTGACATTAAATTAAAAGAAAGCTATATTGAATATGACAACACTTGAAACGCATATAATCCGCGTAATAGTGGAAATGAAAATGAAATGAATCCGTTTTATTTGATACACTTTGTGAAATTCTATTTGGCGACAACCATGTAGCATCTGTGTCATATTAGGGTGCAAAAACACTGTAACATGGTCATAATTTCCCGGAAGTGCATTTAGATTTTATGTGCATCCGATTTTAATGAAAAAATAGTTTTTTTTTTAATTTACGCACAAACATTTCTACTTTGGGAGTGGATTGCTCTTATATTGACTATATACGCCATTTTTTACTTTTTGAAATACAGGTGGTTTTTAGGGTTTCCCTTTCTGAATTTTTGGTCGGCTTTCTCCTATCTGCAATAGTTTCCTAAATATCCACACTTCGACGCGAGATCATAAACCTTTTTCTTTTAGGAAATTAATATTTTAAAAGCTTACAAGTTCAAAAACACATTTAAAAAATCAAAACTTTAATTTTCGATTTAAAAGTTTTCAATTAAATAGAAGTTTATAATTTATTGAGGCAAAGATGTAAAATTTTTTTGTTACTTTATTTCATACAGTGTACAATATTTCACATTTTTGCCATAAGTGTTGATATGGAACAAATCTACAAAAATTTTATTTTTAAGAAATTCTCTACAACTTTTTTACTCCAATACATAATCATCTATATTTTTGCAAGTATGTTCTATATACTGTTATCGCTTTTATCTTTTTTGTAACAACTTGTATTAGCTGACCCCATTACGACGGTGCAAGATTTTTTCAGGGGCACGTCTATACTTCCTGAGAATAGCCCGAAAGCTGTAAAGACACCTATGGCACCATGCGTACGAACGGATCAGCCGATTCTGTCCAAAATTTGGTATTCGTAATATTTTGTCCAAACTAAGTTTAAGTTCCAAGAAGGTTACTATCGGTGCGCAACTTTCGGTACCTCCCACCAAAATTAAACTCACAAAACTAGTTCGAGCTATATCTGTTGAACGGAGCAACCGTCCAAACTTTGCGAAAACCGGATAAGAAAGACAAATACAACTATTAGTTGTGTCTTTTTACTTTTTCAGTAATAATTATTCAGTAACTCCTTTTCAGAGAGTAAGAGAGATTTAACTCTTTGATACAAAAATAAGGAAAAAAGACAGCATTTAGTAAACTTTAGCAAGGTAACAATTGATTACCAAAACAAAAACATTGCCGGCAATTTATGAAAGAAAACTAAATCCAAAGCAATGAAAAAGTTCTTCAATTTTAAGCAAAAATAAATAAAAAAATAAGTAATATATTAATAAAATAATCAATAAATATAGCTGAATCGTAATATTTATAGTATTTTTCCACAAAAATCAGATAAACATTGAGCAGCTGACCATTACCAGATGATTAAAAAACAGCTGATCGAACTTGCTAAATATTGCTGGGGAAAATTATTTCAGCAACTTTTCTCAGCAAACAACTGTCAACTTCTGTCACTTCGCTCTCTTTTACTGAACTTTTGTGTAAAACCACTGTGCAACATTTTTAAGGTAATCTTGTACAAAAAATTCGAACTCAGGATTTGTTGAAAGTACAGACCCAAACGACAAGAAACCCTAGTTGGGTTTTGTTGCGTCGGATTTTATGGCCCCATCTAAACATGGTTAAATATTGAGTTTTTAAAGAAATTCGGGGCTATATCTCTGAAACCAATGCGAATCTTCTTCTGGTATCTGAAGCAAATTTGTAGATAAGGATAAAAATAAAATACTTGGATAAATAATGAACACCAAAAACTACATTTATTGTCTCAAATTTCAAAATATATGCAAAAACGGCATAATTTGTGTACATTTCGAATATATTTTTTTTTTTTGAAAAATATTCCCTGGAATGTAAACCACAACATGTTATTGTTGTAAAATGTCTCTATCCCGTTGTTTTCAGTAAATTTTTCAACGACGATTTAATAAAAATTTCAATAATGTAGTGAAATCCGAAATGCGAGAATGAACTGTTGGTGTGAACTGTGTTTGAAATAAGTGTTGTCAAAGATATGATGCAAAATACCGCTGAAACAACATGAAATAAGCATTTTAGAGTATTTTGAAGAATTGTTGAGAACAATATTTGGAAAATTTTTGTAAAAGGTAACTTCGTTCACCTCCCAATAGTTTAGCCGCTACTGACCAGAATTTCAGCAATTATGTTAAATTTTCTATATTTTATAGATTTTGATGCCCTAGATAGAGCTGTTCTTGTGTGGTCCGTTCAAAAGATAAGTTCTACTAGTTTAGGGCAATACAATATTGCTAGAGACAGCAAAGCCAAATTCCTAATCGTTTCTGAGATAATGGCCTGATAAATGCAAAAAAGTGTAGTTTTTTTGCATAGTGTAATCTATATATATAAAAGAGTCGTGAGGTGAGTGACTGACTGACTGATTGACTGACTGATTCATCAGCGCCCAGTCGAAACGGCTGAAGCTAGAAAGTTGAAATTTTGGGTGTAGGTTGCTGTTGGGCTGTAAAGGTGAGATAAGGCTGGGTTTTTGAAAATTCGACCTAGAAGTGTACGAAAAGTACTAAAAGGTACTAAATATGGTACCCTTTGTATTAGGCAAATGGTAAGAGCTAGAATTCTGAAATTTGGAATGAGGGTAACTGATGAAGAGTTAGAAAGATATACCGAAGGGTTTTTGGAAATTCGAACTATAAGTGTACGAAAAGTACAAAAGGGTACTAAATTTAGTACAATTGCGATTTGTGTGAACAGATAGAGCTGGAATCCTGAAATTTGGAATGAGGGTCACTGATGAAGAGTAACGATGAAAGGTTTTTGGAAATTCGAACTATAAGGGTACGAAAAGTACTAAATGGTACTAAATTTAGTACATTTTGGATTCGGTGAACGGATAGAGATGGAATCCTGAAATTTGAAATGAGAGTCACTGATGAAGAATAACGATGAAAGGTTTTTGGAAATTCGAACTATAAGGGTACGAAAAGTACTAAATGGTACTAAATTTAGTACAATTTGCATTTGGGTGAACGGATAGAGCTGGAATCCTGAAATTTGAAATGGGAAATACTAATGGATAGTAACAAAGAAAGGTTTTTGGAAATTCGAACTATAAGTGTACGAAAAGTACTAAATGGTACTAAATTTAGTACAATTTGGATTTGGGTGAACGGATAGAGCTGGAATCCTGAAATTTGGAGTGGGAGTTACTAATGGAGAGTAACAAAGAAAGGTTTTTGGAAATTCTACCTATTAGTGTACGAAAAGTACTAAATGGTACTCAATTTAGTACAATTTGGATTTGGGTGAACGGATAGAGCTGGAATCCTGAAATTTGGAATGAGGGTCACTGATGACGAGTAACGATGAAAGGTTTTTGGAAATTCGAACTATAAGGGTACAAAAAGTACTAAATGGTACTAAATTTAGTACACTGATTTAGAGTAACAAAGAAAAGTATTTGGAAATTCGAACTGCATGTGCACGAAAAGTACTAAATTTAGTACAATTTGGATTTGGGTGAACGGATAGAGCAGGAATACTGAAATTTGGAATGAAGGTCACTGATGAAAAGAAACAATGAAAGGTTTTTGGAAAGTCAACCAATTAGTGTACGATAAGTACTAAATGGTACAAAATTTACTACAATTTGGAGATGGAGAGTAGCAAAGAAAAGTTTTGGGAAATTCGAACTATATGTGCACGAAAAGTACTAAATTTAGTACAATTTGGATTCGGGTGAACTGATAGAGCTGGAATACTGAAATTTGGAATGAAGGTCACTGATGAAAAGTAACAATGAAAGGTTTTTGGAAAGTCGACCTATTAGTGTACGAAAAGTACTAAATGGTACTAAATTTAGTACAATTTGGATTTGGGTGAATGGATTGAGCTGGAATCCTGAAATTTGGAATGAGGGTCACTGATGGGGAGTAACAAAGAAAAATTTTTGGAAATTCGAACTGTAAGTGCACCAAAAGTACTAAATTTAATACAATTTGGATTTGGGTGAACGGATAGGGCTGGAATACTGAGATTTGGAATGAGGGTCACTGATGAAAAGTAACAATGAAAGGTTTTTTGGAAAGTCGACCTATTAGTGTACGAAAAGTACTAAATGGTTCTAAATTTAGTACAATTTGGATTTGGGTGAACGGATTGAGCTGGAATCCTGAAATTTGGAATGATAGTTACTGATGGAGATTAACAAAAGAACTAAATGATACTAAATTTAGTACAATTTGAATTCGGGTGAACGGATAGAGTTGGAATCCTGAAATTTGGAATGAGGGGTCACTGATGGAGAGTAACAAAGAAAGGTTTTTGGAAATTCGAACTATAAGTGTACGCAAAGTACTAAATGGTACTTAATTAAGTACAATTTGGATTTGGGTGTACGGATAGAGCAGGAATCTTGGAATTTTGAATAAGGGTCACTGATTAAAGGAATTAAATCGATTAAATGTTGGTATTAAAAATAGGTTTTAGTACAACAGAATCGTCAGTGTTCACCACTTCCATATTAAATATTGTTCATATATATTTTATGCCCTTTCCGCATACGATGTAGCGGACATTTGCTAGTCATAAATAAAAAAGAAAAAAACAAGTAAGAAAAGACTATAGTCAGACGGAGCCGACTATTTGATACCCTACTCCACTACTTTTGCATGATCTTTTGGCGGATAAAAATAAATTTTCATAACAATTTATAATGAACATATGGGCCGACAAACATATAAAGCCAGGTGGAACCAATATTTACTATTGAATAAAACCAAAAGTAGCATAAAAACTTTAAGACGCTGTAGATAAATAGAAATCTAGAATTTTCTCTGTCACGATTAAGACAATTTCTTTTCCGTCATATAATGGCAAATTGTCGGATGGAAAAAATATATATTTCTTTAACAAGTAAGAAACGACTATAGACGGAGGGGACTGGCCATGTTATACCCTATACAACTATATCTGGGCGTCTGGATACAATATTTCGAGGTGTGTACGGGCGCATGTCGATATGTTTCTGAGGTTGGTGTTTTTATTTTTTTATATAGGTTCCCAAAACATGTGGTTTGCACACCTCTGATCAGCTCCTGTACCAGCACTCCTTTTAAATTACATTTCTGGTTTATTGATTTATTATTTTAACCAAAGCTGTAATGCTATTCTATTTTTGGAACACTCTCTCGATTTTTGCACTGATGCTTCTTCTTCCTTTCTGTAATAATGTAATGTTGTCAACTGTTACACTCGGGTTGTCGGTGAAGCTAAGCTTACTGTTTACAATTGAAATGGTAGTTAAGCCAAGCCATGCTTGAGGCTGGCCATAGCCTAGAGGTCTGCTTTTGGATTCTCATCCACGGAACCTGGGTTCAAATCCCAGTGGCATCAATTTTTTTCCTTTATTTTTAATTTTTTTTACTTTTTTATTGAATTCTTCGTTTAGTAGACGTATTTTTTTATTCATTTTATGCCATTTGTGCAACTGTAGTAGAAAAATCCTAACATCTAATTGGCCCTGTTGACTATTAAATTGATGTTTGATGATCTGTTATTAACATCGGTGACATGAACTTCGTCATAATTTCCCCTTCGAGAAAGTGGGGAAAGTGGTGAAATTTCTTTCACATGTTTCATTGGTTGTTATTCTGTCACCAACGATCGAAAACCATTAAGTTTATAAGAAAACCCCTAATTTGAAAATATTTCCGCTCCATAAAAATCAAATTTGATTTTAAAGAAAATGAATTTTAATTTTTCATCAAGTTTTATTTGGTCATAAGTGAGCACATTCAATCATAAAATTAGTTTTTTTTGTCTCTTCTTAATTGTTGTAAGAAAATATAGAAACAATCGAAACTGAAACAAATTCAAAGTGAGAAGTGTTTATGTGTGTGTGTTTAGCATAATTTCTGATTGAAAATAAAAAAAAAATTAAAAAAAAAGTTTCTTATAAGTATCAAAATTACAAAAAGAAAAACAAGAAACTCTTAAATATATCAAACTGTGTGCAACGTGTTGATTATTGAGCGAATTTTAAACCAGGAATAAATCCAATTTGATTTGGCTAAAAAATTACTGATATCTTGTTTTCAGCTTTTTGAATTTGTTTCATCGACGATTATGATTTTCCTTCTAATATCAAAATTTTTCTTAATTGCTACCAAAATACTCACATTCTTCAATATTTATTAAACAATAATTTATTCTTTTTAGTGTTATTTAGTTAGGCTTTATGAATTAAATTAATTAGGTTTCCATTCATAATTTTTGTTCTAATAGTTGTTGGAATTTTGAATACTGTTGAACATATACTAGCTATTCTGCTTTGATAGTGTGCGTTCTGAGTACCCTTTATCATTATTGAAGATCATGATGTTAATCACCTACTTCCCAATTCATGCTCCTTTTTATAGTTGAGAAAGTTGTGTAATTTTTAGAATAAGTTGCAATGAAATTGTTTTAAATAAAAATATTGTCAATATGAATATGAACTGAATCCGACTTAGAGTTTGATTCGCAAAAGGGGTTGGGAAAATAAGTTAGGATAAATATGAATGGGTTTACTGTTGATAATGGGTTCTCCTGCATTTTGGAATCGAATGGTAAACAGGTTGACAATCGATGATAGAACAGTTCAGTTTATTTCACTCAGTATCTTTATTTTTTCCCATTTTAATTGCTTTTCCCTCTCAAGTCTATTCTATATCGTAAATTGAACACGCACTTATAAATTTAAAACTCGTAGCAGGCAGTTGTTGGTGATGAGTCATGGCAATAACCCACCCCATCTGGCGAGCTATAAGGCCGGTGATGTGTGCGTGCCAGGCCAGATAGTTCATCACAAGCTATATAGAAGGTTTTCTATCACATTTTACCCATGCTCGTTACAGTTTTTGGCGCCCAACGTGGGGCCGGAGTGGTTTAAAAATTTGTCTAAATTTCTAAAATTATGAATCTTGATATTTCAAATGTCGTAGTTACTTCACTCTGGTCCATTCTCAATTTTGGTACTTGACTTTTGGATTCTGTCCTCTTTTACTTTTTTCCTCTATCAGGATAGCAGAATTTCCTCGGAATTTCTATGTTTTGACTGCAGTAGTGCTGAAGCATTTGCCGGTTGTGATGTTATCCTACTTTCACCCTACTGTGTAAAAGTTTTCTTTGAGGTTGTTGGTTGAGTGAAAACAACTTATGGATTTCATTCTATGTTTGTCTTCGACTTGATAACCGATCTTCTTTTCTTTTATTTTATCAGCGATATGGAATCTTAAAACGTCATTGATGATGTTTCGAGCCATCGTTAACATTAGTCTATAGTCCCTACTCTATCGATCTTTTATAAAATTTTCGTTTTCTTTTCCACTCTGTTCGTCGTCGATTGGTTCTGATTTTTCTTTTTTTGATATCCTAATTTTTCCCCCAATTTCCTAATCGAATCAAACTCAGTTATTGAAATTATTTCTGTTTACTACCATAATTAGTTTGAGTACTCTTTCACTACTGTGGTTTCCTTGTTTTTTTATATTATCGATTTTCATTCGTTTGTATTAGTTCATGATGCCCCTTGATAGAAGTTTGGAAGAGATACCTGCTCCTGGTTCAGTGGGTGTAAGTAATGATTTGATGTGCACAATTTGCAACTTGTCAATTCAAACTCCGGCTGTCCTTTGTGAAACCGTTTGTAAACACTCATTCCATAAAATATGTATAACCAGCTATATAAAAACTCATTCTGATTGTCCAGTTTGTGGAGCCAAGATAATCAAGGACGGTAAACCAGGCACAAGTAAGGTCAATACAAGGTCGAATTCAAAGGCTAGGAATTTTGACGCCGGTAGAAATGATGAAACTACTAATCAAGAAACATCCCTTAATCCTTCTGGAGGTATAACTGCTCCTCAGCCTAGTTTGACTTTAGATGACGTCAGAGATGTGGTGTCGTCATTAATAGGAACTCAAGAAACGCGGATTATTCAGTCAATATCGAATCAAATTTCTTCGTTAGTCGAAAGGAGTGTCGAGGCAAGCTTAGCCCGTTTAAACTTGAACTCAAATAATGTCCCTCCTATGAATGATGTGTCTTCTCCGGTTAATAACAATCCCCCAATGCCAAGCGTGCAGGAAGTTGAGCAACAGACATTGTTGGGTATACCTCCTTCTGACAACAATATTGGTAATGGTTCTTTCAATAGATCTCGCGGTAGCAATCTCACTTCTAGTACCGATCTAACTGCTCGACCTGACAAGGTTAGCCAAATAATTTCCAATTTCCAATTCAGTTCAGCGGAAATTCTTCGAGTTTACCAGTCGATGCTTTCATTTATCGTGTAGAAGCTTTGACGAGACAAACTTTGAATCGGGATTTCGATGTTCTCTGCCGCAGTGCCAGTGCGCTTTTTGATGGAAAGGCCAGTGATTGGTTCTGGAGGTTCCATGGAAAGACCTTTGTACCGCTCTAAGGCAACAGTATAGGGACTCCAGAACCGACATTGACTTTCGTGAGCTTATACGCGATAGGAAGCAAAAGCAAAATGAAACTTTTGATGTTTTTTATGAGTCGGTGATTGACCTGGTAGATCGGTTTGACAAACCTTTAGATGACAGGACGCTGGTGGAGATCCTTCGCAGAAATCTTCTACCAGAAATCCAGCATGAGATATTAAACATGTCTATATATTCTGTTGGTCACTTGAGGGAGATATGCAGACGTCGTGAATTTTTCCTACAGGATGTTAGTAGAAGACATTGTCAATCTAGCTACAGGGGCGGCAACTTTTCAAGACGTGCCGCGGAGGTAGAATTTGAGGATGCTAATGAACCTGAGTTGCTTGGACCTAAAGATGTTTCAGAATTGTCCACCATCTGTTGGAATTGTCGATGTTCTGTTCATAGATACCAGGATTGCTTAGGGGAACATACCGTTTTTTGCTATGGCTGTGGTACTCCTCAAGTATATAAGCCAAACTGTCAGAAATGCAACAACAGGCTAAAAAACTTTCAGGGCAGTGCACTGAAAAGTCCACCGAAACCACCAACCTCTCAATAGCACTCCCAAACAAAATAAATATTCCTCTAACCACTACCATTTCTTCAAAAGAGCATGTTGCATTTTCTGCCGATTCTTACAAAGATGAACTTATTAAACCAAACGAACTTCTTAGGTATAATACCGGCTCCGAACAAAATCCTTCTATTGGTCGTGGTCCCCGTCCTATCATCCCGTTTCACATAAGGTTGGAGAACTATAAGAAGGATAAGTAAGGGAAAGAATTTTCAATGAAAAACCGAAGCATAGTCGAGCAGAGTATATTTCAAGCTTAGATTTGAAAGATGCTTTCTGGCAGATACCACTGGATGAATCATAGAAGGGTAAGACTGCCTTCACAGTTCCTGGGAGACCTCTATACCATTTCAAAGTCATGCTGAAGAAAGTTGCAGGGTACTTTCTGGTACTGTTTGAAAACTTTAAAACTTGGTAGAGAGAAGAGGAGGCACGCAATTTCCAGAGATAGGAGAATCACTACAAAAGCCATCGAAGTGTGGCTAATGATTACCTTAGCGGGGTTGAACAAAAAGAAATACCAAGTAAGTTTTAAATAGAGTTCTATTACTTTCCTTTGAGCTGAGATGTGGTTCCTTCGGTGGCCGTGAGTAAAAGAGGCCGATTTTTAATAAATTACATTTGACGTTTATATAAAAGTGACAAGGAGAAAAAGGAATAGAGAAATAAGTATAAAATGATGCCAAATTTACAAGATGATTACAGAGCTGGAAGTTATGTTACATATAATTGATCATATTTATAAGTTTTAACGTAGTTTAAACATGCTCCCCGCCTTGGCCAGAATGGACAATGTATGATGTATTAGGGGCAAGAAAGAAGATAAATTTCCACTGCTCAAGTTGATGAAGGCGAGTTACTTCAAATATCCAACTCAGACCACAGTTGATGTAGAGCAGCCATCCGCATCCCTTCACTCACATTTTATTGTTGATTTTATTGCTGATGTATATAGACAGGATCACATATGGGAGGGAGTCCTGGGTGTTTTGGTTTCCTAAATACGGTGCTGAGATAAACGAGAAGAGAGACATATTTCGTTGTGTTTATTAATAGATGTCTAAATATGGTTACAATTAGAAATTTTGCTGTGTGAAATACAGCAAACCCTCCGGGGGCCAACAAATTTGTGGTTTGAAGTACTTAAAATGCATTGTAGAAAGCCAAGGGAGTGACTTGAAGTGAGCAAGTGTTTGCAATATGAGCAAATGCAGAGTTCAAAATTGTTTGTGCGTGCATTTTTGAGATGAGACGGGATATAGTTGTTTGCTTGTGTGCATTTTCCATGAGACGAGACGGGATTGTTTTTGTGTGCATTTTTTTATGAGACGAGGCGGGATCTTTCATGGGAAGAAAGATAGAATATGATGTTTTTGTTATCAACAACAACTTTTGTTTAACTTTGGGGTGGTTCATGATCTTATGAAAGTTTTATATTCTATTTTTATAACTTTTAAATTTTCATTGAATTTGCATATTTATTTTAAACAATTTTGCAAACATAAAACTTGAAGTGAGATTCGATGGCAGCAAGGTTTGAACCACAATCCTTGGTTATGCCAGCCAGAAACATATTCTCTACGCTACAGACACTACGGTAAAGTCAGTAACTGTGTCATTACATGAGTTTGTTTGTTCAAACTAAAGGAGTTTTGAATTTGGGAGAAGAATGAATAATAACAGTTACATGTTATTTCATATACTTCTTTTTTCTGTTGATTTTTAAGACGAAATGAAAAAAGTCACTTTTAAAAATTTTCCGGAGCTCGGGATTGAACCGCAGACCTTGTGATTGATGGTTAACTACGCAAGCTGCATGCTAACCACCATTATGGGAGAAAAAATATTATTTCTTGTTTTTTTTTTGGGAGAAAACAAATTTGCATAGAAAAAAAGAAAA
The DNA here is from genome assembly GCF_047663935.1 of Musca autumnalis. Lineage (NCBI taxonomy): Eukaryota > Metazoa > Arthropoda > Insecta > Diptera > Muscidae > Musca > Musca autumnalis. The sequence goes on from NW_027411767.1 coordinate 239,201, forward strand.
AATGTGCAGAGAAAATGAAAGAAAGAAAAAAATGTTAAAAAACATCGATACGAGCGGGAGTTGAACCTCGGTCCTTATGACCGGAAACTGGGAACGCTTGTTTTGAGCCACCATTTATACAAAGTATATGAAAAAGACGGGATTTGTAACTTTAAGAGATTTTCGTTATGGTTTTGATTGTGTGATTTGCGTTTTGATTTGGTAGGATGTTTTTTTTTATGGAGACAGGAGTCGAACCGCGGTCCTTATGACCGGGAACCTTCAACGTTTGCTGTGTGCCAGAAATTTATTTATGTGTTTTGTTAGTTTTAGCACAGAATTTTTTGAGAACATGTTTTCTTTTCACTTTTGAGATTTGCACAAAAAATAAGATTCGAAAAAAAATTTTTTTTAAAAAAATTGAGTTGAGATAGAAATTGAACCGCTGTCCTTATGACTGGGAATCCAAGATGCTTGCACTGCACCACCGGCTTACGCATGCGGTGAATAAGATATTTGCAGTTTGTGGGTTTTTAAATTAATTTTATGCGGTGTTAAATGAATTGAATTAGCGTTTAGTTATTTTTAGCACTGCACTTTTCGGGTATTTTGCTTCCATGCACTTTAGTTATAATTTTTGCACAGAGTTGAGAGTGGACTGCATTTTTTTTTTTTTTTGAGATATTTACAGGAGTTGATGTACAGTATGCAAAGTTCATATTCGTACAAACTTCAAAAATGAATAAAGTCGTTATTAATTCCATATTTTATATTAAAATATGATACAATTGATGGGGGTTACTATAACGAAGAACGATTTAAAAATAACAAAACAAATTTTTAATTTATTCCATCATTTAGGTATAGATGGCGCCTGTGTGGGTGGCAAAGTTCGTATTCGTACACCTAGAAGCACTATATATTTGTGGTAATGAAGGATTTTTGAAGCAAAATACCACCAATTTTTGTTGTTTTCTTCTTATAGAGTGCCTTAGCACAGAATTTTTTGAGAACATGTTTTCTTTTCACTTTTGTTTGAGATTTGCACAAAAAATAAGAGTCCAAAAAACATTTTTGACCGGGAATGCAAGATGCTTGCACTGCACCACCGGCTTATGCATGCGGTGAATAAGATATTTGCAGTTTGTGGGTTTTTAAATTAATATTATGCGGTGTTAAATGAATTGAATTAGCGTTTAGTTATTTTTAGCACTGCACTTTTCGGGTATTTTGCTTCCATGCACTTTAGTTATAATTTTTGCACAGAGTTGAGAGTGGACTGTATTTTTTTTTTTTTTGAGATATTTACAGGAATTGATGTATGTAAATACTTTGGGGTGTTGCTCAATTACCCACCACAGCACCTTTTTTGGAAGGATGTGTCACCACGGGCTGTTTCAAGGTAGGCTCGAATGGACCATGAAGAAAGTTGCAGGGTACTTTCTGGTACTGTTTGAAAACTTTAAAACTTGGTAGAGAAAAAAAAATTTCCACCATTTTGGGAGAAAAAATATTATTTCTTTCTTTTGAATATGGCTTTGTCGATTATTTATTTTTGCTTTTTTTGGGGAGAAAACAAATTTGCATAGAAAAAAAGAAAAAATGTGCAGAGAAAATGAAAGAAAGAAAAAAATGTTAAAAACATCGATGCGAGCGGGAGTTGAACCTCGGTCCTTATGACCGGAAACTGGGAACGCTTGTTTTGAGCCACCATTTATACAAAGTATATGAAAAAGACGGGATTTGTAACTTTAAGAGATTTTCGTTATGGTTTTGATTGTGTGATTTGCGTTTTGATTTGGTAGGATGTTTTTTTTTTTTATGGAGACAGGAGTCGAACCGCGGTCCTTATGACCGGGAACCTTCGACGTTTGCTGTGTGCCAGAAATTTATTTATGTGTTTTGTTAGTTTTAGCACAGAATTTTTTGAGAACATGTTTTCTTTTCACTTTTGAGATTTGCACAAAAAATAAGATTCGAAAAAACATTTTTTTTGAAAAAAATTGAGTTGAGATAGAAATTGAACCGCTGTCCTTATGACTGGGAATCCAAGATGCTTGCACTGCACCACCGGCTTACGCATGCGGTGAATAAGATATTTGCAGTTTGTGGGTTTTTAAATTAATATTATGCGGTGTTAAATGAATTGAATTAGCGTTTAGTTATTTTTAGCACTGCACTTTTCGGGTATTTTGCTTCCATGCACTTTAGTTATAATTTTTGCACAGAGTTGAGAGTGGACTGTATTTTTTTTTTTTTGAGATATTTACAGGAGTTGATGTACAGTATGCAAAGTTCATATTCGTACAAACTTCAAAAATGAATAAAGTCGTTATTAATTCCATATTTTATATTAAAATATGATACAATTGATGGGGGTTACTATAACGAAGAACGATTTAAAAATAACAAAACAAATTTTTAATTTATTCCATCATTTAGGTATAGATGGCGCCTGTGTGGGTGGCAAAGTTCGTATTCGTACACCTAGAAGCACTATATATTTGTGGTAATGAAGGATTTTTGAAGCAAAATACCACCAATTTTTGTTGTTTTCTTCTTATGACCGGAAACTGGGAACGCTTGTTTTGAGCCACCATTTATACAAAGTATATGAAAAAGACGGGATTTGTAACTTTAAGAGATTTTCGTTATGGTTTTGATTGTGTGATTTGCGTTTTGATTTGGTAGGATGTTTTTTTTTATGGAGACAGGAGTCGAACCGCGGTCCTTATGACCGGGAACCTTCGACGTTTGCTGTGTGCCAGAAATTTATTTATGTGTTTTGTTAGTTTTAGCACAGAATTTTTTGAGAACATGTTTTCTTTTCACTTTTGAGATTTGCACAAAAAATAAGATTCGAAAAAACATTTTTTTTGAAAAAAATTGAGTTGAGATAGAAATTGAACCGCTGTCCTTATGACTGGGAATCCAAGATGCTTGCACTGCACCACCGGCTTACGCATGCGGTGAATAAGATATTTGCAGTTTGTGGGTTTTTAAATTAATATTATGCGGTGTTAAATGAATTGAATTAGCGTTTAGTTATTTTTAGCACTGCACTTTTCGGGTATTTTGCTTCCATGCACTTTAGTTATAATTTTTGCACAGAGTTGAGAGTGGACTGTATTTTTTTTTTTTTTTTTGAGATATTTACAGGAGTTGATGTACAGTATGCAAAGTTCATATTCGTACAAACTTCAAAAATGAATAAAGTCGTTATTAATTCCATATTTTATATTAAAATATGATACAATTGATGGGGGTTACTATAACGAAGAACGATTTAAAAATAACAAAACAAATTTTTAATTTATTCCATCATTTAGGTATAGATGGCGCCTGTGTGGGTGGCAAAGTTCGTATTCGTACACCTAGAAGCACTATATATTTGTGGTAATGAAGGATTTTTGAAGCAAAATACCACCAATTTTTGTTGTTTTCTTCTTATAGAGTGCCTTAGCACAGAATTTTTTGAGAACATGTTTTCTTTTCACTTTTGTTTGAGATTTGCACAAAAAATAAGAGTCCAAAAAACATTTTTTTTGAAAAAATTGAGTTGAGATAGAAATTGAACCGCTGTCCTTATGACCGGGAATCCAAGATGCTTGCACTGCACCACCGGCTTATGCATGCGGTGAATAAGATATTTCCAGTTTGTGGGTTTTTAAATTAATATTATGCGGTGTTAAATGAATTGAATTAGCGTTTAGTTATTTTTAGCACTGCACTTTTCGGGTATTTTGCTTCCATGCACTTTAGTTATAATTTTTGCACAGAGTTGAGAGTGGACTGTATTTTTTTTTTTTTTTTTTTTTTTGAGATATTTACAGGAATTGATGTATGTAAATACTTTGGGGTGTTGCTCAATTACCCACCACAGCACCTTTTTTGGAAGGATGTGTCACCACGGGCTGTTTCAAGGTAGGCTCGAATGGACCATGAAGAAAGTTGCAGGGTACTTTCTGGTACTGTTTAAAAACTTTAAAACTTGGTAGAGAGAAGAGTAGGCACGCAATTTCCAGAGATAGGAGAATCACTACAAAAGCCATCGAAGTGTGGCTAATGATTACCTTAGGGGGGTTGAACAAAAAGAAATACAAAGTAAGTTTTAAATAGAGTTTTATTACTTTCCTTTGAGCTGAGATGTGGTTCTTTCGGTGGCCGTGAGTAAAAGAGGCCGATTTTTATTAAATTACATTTGACGTTTATATAAAAGTGACAAGGAGAAAAAGGAATAGAGAAATAAGTATAAAATTATGCCAAATTTACAAGATGATCACAGAGCTGGAAGTTATGTTACATATAATTGATCATATTTATAAGTTTTAACGTAGTTTAAACACATGCCATTTGGACTTTGTAATGCCCCACAAACTATGTGCCGGCTGATGGATAGAGTAGTTCCGGCGTCTCTCAAGACTCAGGTGTTGGTCTACCTGGATGATCTTCTGGTGGTATCTCCAACTTTTGAGAGGCACATCGAGGTGCTTAGGGAAGTGGCAAAGTGCCTCCGAACTGCGGGATTGACGATCAATGTAGAGAAGAGCAAGTTCTGCATGTCCGAAGTTCGATACTTAGGTCATGTAGTTGGCAACGGAACAATTCGAACGGACCCGGATAAGATTTCAGCCATTACGGAATTTCCAACACCAAGATCTGTTAAGCAGGTTAGGCGATTTTTAGGGATGTCTGGTTGGTACCGAAAGTTCATTAAGAACTATGCTGCCATTTCGAGCCCTTTAACTGACTTACTTAAAACAAACCGCAAATTTATATGGTCCGATGAGGCCCAAAAATCTTTTGTAGAATTAAAGTCCATACTTAGTTCAGCCCCTGTCTTGCACAGCCCCGACTTCACGCAGCCGTTTTTTATACACTGCGATGCAAGCAAGACAGGTATAGGAGGTGTTTTGGTGCAAAAGAATACGGAGGGTGACGAGTTTCCAATAGCATTTATGTCTAAGAAACTCAACCAAGCCCAACGTAACTATAGTGTCACCGAACAAGAGTGCTTAGCAGCAATGCTTTGCATAAAAAATTTCGAGCTTATGTCGAGGGACATGAGTTCACGGTGATTACTGATCACGCCTCTTTAAAATGGCTCATGTCCCAAACCGACTTAAGCACACGGCTGGCTAGGTGGGCTTTAAAACTACAAGGATATCGGTTTAAGATAGAACACAGAAAAGGACCGCAGAACATAGTTCCTGATGCGCTTTCGCGTACCAACACTGACGACCTATCAGCCTTGGGCTGTTTACCCGAGGTAGAGGGCGAGCATGGGGTCTTCATAGACTTAAAATCTCAACACTTTTCTTCCGACGAATACAAGGAGTTATTGAAGAAGGTCGAAAGCAACATAGATTCCACCCCAGACTTAAAGATTGTGGATGGATATTTATATAGGAGAACAGACCATGCCGTGGGTGATCCTACAGCTGATGATCTGGCATGGAAACTTTGGGTTCCCAAGAGCATGGTGCCTGGAATTCTGGATAAACATCACTATAATCCTTTATCCGCACATTGTGGCATCAGCAAATGTTTAGAGCGAATTAGAAGGTCAAAAATAAGGCCTACTTTAGTGGCAGATGTAAAGGAGTATATTGGATCTTGTGAAGTGTGCAAAAGTACCAAGCATCCAAATACTATAATGAGACCTCCTATGGGTGACACAGGTAGCTCACATAGATTCTTCCAGAAATTGTACGTCGATTTCTTGGGACCTTACCCCAGATCTAGATCGGGACATATCGGGATTTTCGTGGTCCTTGACCATTTTTCTAAAGTTTCGTTTCTTCGTCCTGTTAAAAAGTTTACTGCGGATGCCATAATAAAGTACATGGAGGAAGATTTGTTTCACACCTTCGGGGTTCCGGAGACTGTTGTGTCTGATAACGGGACTCAGTTCCGAGTTAAAAAATTTAATGAACTTCTGAGATCCTATAATATCCAACACATCTATACTGCCGTCTATTCCCCACAGACCAACGCGTCTGAGAGGGTGAACTGTTCGGTTATTGCAGCGATAAAAGCCTACATCGGACCAGACCAAAAGGACTGGGATGAAAAGCTAAGCCACATTTCATGTGCTTTACGCTCAACGATTCACTCATCTATAGGGACTTCCCCGTACTTTATGACATTTGGCCAACATATGGTCACAAATGGATCGACATACCAGTTGCTACGTAGGTTAAACATGCTAGATGATAGATCTATGACCTTAAACCGACCTGATTCGTTTGATGTCATCCGAACCAAAGCTGCTCAGACAATGAAAAGACAGCAGGAACGCAATGTGGCGCAATATAATCTGAGATCTAGATAAGTTAGTTGCGAGGTAGGTCAAGAAATTTACCGTAGGAATTTTACCCAAAGCAATCTTGAAAGAGGGTATAATGCTAAGTTGGCGCCGTCCTTCATTAAATGTAAGGTTCGACGTAAAATTGGTAATAACTATTATGAGCTTGAAGATTTACAAGGCAAGGTAATTGGTACATATCACGCGAAGGATCTGAGACAATAGGTGTTATCTACATGCGGTATCAGCCTTAGTGTCATATTTGTCCAGTAAGCCTAATTTTGGTGGGGGGAATGTAGGGGCGCATGTCGATATGTTTCTGAGGTTGGTTTTTTATTTTTTTATATACGTCCCCAAAACATGTGGTTTACACACCTCTGATCAGCTCCTGTACCAGCACTCCTGTTAAATTACATTTCTGGTTACTTTGATTTATTATTTTAACCAAAGCTGTAATGCTATTCTATTTTTGGAACACTCTCTCGATTTTTGCACTGATGCTTCTTCTTCCTTTATGTAATAATGTAATGTTGTCAACTGTTACACTCGGGTTGTCGGTGAAGCTAAGCTTACTGTTTACAATTGAAATGGTAGTTAAGCCAAGCCATGCTTAAGGCTGGCCATAGCCTAGAGGTCTGCTTTTAGATTCTCATCCACGGAACCTGGGTTCAAATCCCAGTGACATCAATTTTTTCCTTTATTTTTTTTTTTTACTTTTTTAGTAGACGTATTTTTTATTCATTTTATGCCATTTGTGCAACTGTAGTAGAAACATCCTAACATCTTATTGACCCTGTTGACTATTAAATTGATGATCTGTTACATATTAACATCGGCGACATGAACTTCGTCATGATCGTCACGTTTCACTGTAACTTTAAGAATTTTCCTGAAGTTTTTTTCCTTCGTTCACGTCCTGTCGAAAGGATATTTAGTTACAAGTGAAGGCAATTGACAATTGGCGCAAACTGTCTTGTAAATTTTCTTCGAATCCTTGTTGTCTTCCTGATCTTGGCGATTACCAAACCTGGGAAACAACTTTCATCATATCTGTTGCGGAGTTATTTGCTGTTGTGGATTTTTTGATTTTTCCTCCCTTGGGAATACCATAAATTTCTAATTAATACCACATTCACTGGTAAGGTTACACATATTAACTTAGTTTTCTAATAGGTGAGAGCTAATGTTTTTTTTTCTGTGTCAATTTCCACTATTCGCAGGATTCGTCTTTCCCCGGTACATCACACGACAAACCCCTTTTGTCCACAAGCTGACCGTTTTAGGAGAGTCGTTACGAAGATGATCAGTTTTTAGTGGCCGTCAAAACCTCCAGTCGAGTTGTGGTGCCGTTGTGTAATCTGTAGTGAATCGGTGTTAAATTACCTTTAAAGTCGTGTCGTCAGTTGCCGGGATCGAAAATCATTAAGTTTATAAGAAAACCCCTAATTTGAAAATATTTCCGCTCCATAAGAATCAAATGTGATTTTAAAGAAAATGAATTTTAATTTTTCATCAAGTTTTATTTGGTCATAAGTGAGTACATTCAATCATAAAATTAGTTTTTTTGTCTCTTCCTAATTGTTGTAAGATTGTAAAATTATTTCTTTTTTGTAAAAACACATAAAAAAGGACGATCGCTTACATGTAAATAATAATAATAATAATAATCAAACTTAAAAACTAGTGTAGTGTGACTACAACCGTCGAATGTTTTTATTGCACTGATTACTATTTCTATTTATTGCAACGATCTCCCTCTCCGCGTTAAATGTCTGTAGCAGTATGCTGTGTTGTCGGTGTCTGTTTTGCTGTTGATTCTCCTTGTTGTTGGTAGACTATTAATGTGGAGCATTTCTAATGTGAATCTCTTGTTGTAGTTGTTCTCAGTTTGTAATACTTTTACGTCGTCAATCAAAGGCTCGTGTTTTTTTTGTTTACAGTGTTCTGCGATGGCTGTTTTTTGTGTTAAGTTCGAGTTTCTCAGTTTTATGTCGGATCTGTGTGCTGACATGCGTGTTCTTAATTTGTTCTTTGTCGTACCAACGAAAATTCGAAAAATACTCACCCAAAATAATTTTCCAACTGAGTGACTGACTGACTGATTGACTGACTGATTCATCAGCGCCCAGTCGAAACGGCTGAAGCTAGAAAGTTGAAATTTTGGGTGTAGGTTGCTGTTGGGCTGTAGGGGTGAGATAAGGCTGGGTTTTTGAAAATTCGACCTAGAAGTGTACGAAAAGTACTAAAAGGTACTAAATATGGTACCCTTTGTATTAGGCAAATGGTAAGAGCTAGAATTCTGAAATTTGGAATGAGGGTAACTGATGAAGAGTTAGAAAGATATACCGAAGGGTTTTTGGAAATTCGAACTATAAGTGTACGAAAAGTACAAAAGGGTACTAAATTTAGTACAATTGCGATTTGTGTGAACAGATAGAGCTGGAATCCTGAAATTTGGAATGAGGGTCACTGATGAAGAGTAACGATGAAAGGTTTTTGGAAATTCGAACTATAAGGGTACGAAAAGTACTAAATGGTACTAAATTTAGTACATTTTGGATTCGGTGAACGGATAGAGATGGAATCCTGAAATTTGAAATGAGAGTCACTGATGAAGAATAACGATGAAAGGTTTTTGGAAATTCGAACTATAAGGGTACGAAAAGTACTAAATGGTACTAAATTTAGTACAATTTGCATTTGGGTGAACGGATAGAGCTGGAATCCTGAAATTTGAAATGGGAAATACTAATGGATAGTAACAAAGAAAGGTTTTTGGAAATTCGAACTATAAGTGTACGAAAAGTACTAAATGGTACTAAATTTAGTACAATTTGGATTTGGGTGAACGGATAGAGCTGGAATCCTGAAATTTGGAGTGGGAGTTACTAATGGAGAGTAACAAAGAAAGGTTTTTGGAAATTCTACCTATTAGTGTACGAAAAGTACTAAATGGTACTCAATTTAGTACAATTTGGATTTGGGTGAACGGATAGAGCTGGAATCCTGAAATTTGGAATGAGGGTCACTGATGACGAGTAACGATGAAAGGTTTTTGGAAATTCGAACTATAAGGGTACAAAAAGTACTAAATGGTACTAAATTTAGTACACTGATTTAGAGTAACAAAGAAAAGTATTTGGAAATTCGAACTGCATGTGCACGAAAAGTACTAAATTTAGTACAATTTGGATTTGGGTGAACGGATAGAGCAGGAATACTGAAATTTGGAATGAAGGTCACTGATGAAAAGAAACAATGAAAGGTTTTTGGAAAGTCAACCAATTAGTGTACGATAAGTACTAAATGGTACAAAATTTACTACAATTTGGAGATGGAGAGTAGCAAAGAAAAGTTTTGGGAAATTCGAACTATATGTGCACGAAAAGTACTAAATTTAGTACAATTTGGATTCGGGTGAACTGATAGAGCTGGAATACTGAAATTTGGAATGAAGGTCACTGATGAAAAGTAACAATGAAAGGTTTTTGGAAAGTCGACCTATTAGTGTACGAAAAGTACTAAATGGTACTAAATTTAGTACAATTTGGATTTGGGTGAATGGATTGAGCTGGAATCCTGAAATTTGGAATGAGGGTCACTGATGGGGAGTAACAAAGAAAAATTTTTGGAAATTCGAACTGTAAGTGCACCAAAAGTACTAAATTTAATACAATTTGGATTTGGGTGAACGGATAGGGCTGGAATACTGAGATTTGGAATGAGGGTCACTGATGAAAAGTAACAATGAAAGGTTTTTTGGAAAGTCGACCTATTAGTGTACGAAAAGTACTAAATGGTTCTAAATTTAGTACAATTTGGATTTGGGTGAACGGATTGAGCTGGAATCCTGAAATTTGGAATGATAGTTACTGATGGAGATTAACAAAAGAACTAAATGATACTAAATTTAGTACAATTTGAATTCGGGTGAACGGATAGAGTTGGAATCCTGAAATTTGGAATGAGGGGTCACTGATGGAGAGTAACAAAGAAAGGTTTTTGGAAATTCGAACTATAAGTGTACGCAAAGTACTAAATGGTACTTAATTAAGTACAATTTGGATTTGGGTGTACGGATAGAGCAGGAATCTTGGAATTTTGAATAAGGGTCACTGATTAAAGGAATTAAATCGATTAAATGTTGGTATTAAAAATAGGTTTTAGTACAACAGAATCGTCAGTGTTCACCACTTCCATATTAAATATTGTTCATATATATTTTATGCCCTTTCCGCATACGATGTAGCGGACATTTGCTAGTCATAAATAAAAAAGAAAAAAACAAGTAAGAAAAGACTATAGTCAGACGGAGCCGACTATTTGATACCCTACTCCACTACTTTTGCATGATCTTTTGGCGGATAAAAATAAATTTTCATAACAATTTATAATGAACATATGGGCCGACAAACATATAAAGCCAGGTGGAACCAATATTTACTATTGAATAAAACCAAAAGTAGCATAAAAACTTTAAGACGCTGTAGATAAATAGAAATCTAGAATTTTCTCTGTCACGATTAAGACAATTTCTTTTCCGTCATATAATGGCAAATTGTCGGATGGAAAAAATATATATTTCTTTAACAAGTAAGAAACGACTATAGACGGAGGGGACTGGCCATGTTATACCCTATACAACTATATCTGGGCGTCTGGATACAATATTTCGAGGTGTGTACGGGCGCATGTCGATATGTTTCTGAGGTTGGTGTTTTTATTTTTTTATATAGGTTCCCAAAACATGTGGTTTGCACACCTCTGATCAGCTCCTGTACCAGCACTCCTTTTAAATTACATTTCTGGTTTATTGATTTATTATTTTAACCAAAGCTGTAATGCTATTCTATTTTTGGAACACTCTCTCGATTTTTGCACTGATGCTTCTTCTTCCTTTCTGTAATAATGTAATGTTGTCAACTGTTACACTCGGGTTGTCGGTGAAGCTAAGCTTACTGTTTACAATTGAAATGGTAGTTAAGCCAAGCCATGCTTGAGGCTGGCCATAGCCTAGAGGTCTGCTTTTGGATTCTCATCCACGGAACCTGGGTTCAAATCCCAGTGGCATCAATTTTTTTCCTTTATTTTTAATTTTTTTTACTTTTTTATTGAATTCTTCGTTTAGTAGACGTATTTTTTTATTCATTTTATGCCATTTGTGCAACTGTAGTAGAAAAATCCTAACATCTAATTGGCCCTGTTGACTATTAAATTGATGTTTGATGATCTGTTATTAACATCGGTGACATGAACTTCGTCATAATTTCCCCTTCGAGAAAGTGGGGAAAGTGGTGAAATTTCTTTCACATGTTTCATTGGTTGTTATTCTGTCACCAACGATCGAAAACCATTAAGTTTATAAGAAAACCCCTAATTTGAAAATATTTCCGCTCCATAAAAATCAAATTTGATTTTAAAGAAAATGAATTTTAATTTTTCATCAAGTTTTATTTGGTCATAAGTGAGCACATTCAATCATAAAATTAGTTTTTTTTGTCTCTTCTTAATTGTTGTAAGAAAATATAGAAACAATCGAAACTGAAACAAATTCAAAGTGAGAAGTGTTTATGTGTGTGTGTTTAGCATAATTTCTGATTGAAAATAAAAAAAAAATTAAAAAAAAAGTTTCTTATAAGTATCAAAATTACAAAAAGAAAAACAAGAAACTCTTAAATATATCAAACTGTGTGCAACGAGTTGATTATTGAGCGAATTTTAAACCAGGAATAAATCCAATTTGATTTGGCTAAAAAATTACTGAGATATCTTGTTTTCAGCTTTTTGAATTTGTTTCATCGACGATTATGATTTTCCTTCTAATATCAAAATTTTTCTTAATTGCTACCAAAATACTCACATTCTTCAATATTTATTAAACAATAATTTATTCTTTTTAGTGTTATTTAGTTAGGCTTTATGAATTAAATTAATTAGGTTTCCATTCATAATTTTTGTTCTAATAGTTGTTGGAATTTTGAATACTGTTGAACATATACTAGCTATTCTGCTTTGATAGTGTGCGTTCTGAGTACCCTTTATCATTATTGAAGATCATGATGTTAATCACCTACTTCCCAATTCATGCTCCTTTTTATAGTTGAGAAAGTTGTGTAATTTTTAGAATAAGTTGCAATGAAATTGTTTTAAATAAAAATATTGTCAATATGAATATGAACTGAATCCGACTTAGAGTTTGATTCGCAAAAGGGGTTGGGAAAATAAGTTAGGATAAATATGAATGGGTTTACTGTTGATAATGGGTTCTCCTGCATTTTGGAATCGAATGGTAAACAGGTTGACAATCGATGATAGAACAGTTCAGTTTATTTCACTCAGTATCTTTATTTTTTCCCATTTTAATTGCTTTTCCCTCTCAAGTCTATTCTATATCGTAAATTGAACACGCACTTATAAATTTAAAACTCGTAGCAGGCAGTTGTTGGTGATGAGTCATGGCAATAACCCACCCCATCTGGCGAGCTATAAGGCCGGTGATGTGTGCGTGCCAGGCCAGATAGTTCATCACAAGCTATATAGAAGGTTTTCTATCACATTTTACCCATGCTCGTTACAGTTTTTGGCGCCCAACGTGGGGCCGGAGTGGTTTAAAAATTTGTCTAAATTTCTAAAATTATGAATCTTGATATTTCAAATGTCGTAGTTACTTCACTCTGGTCCATTCTCAATTTTGGTACTTGACTTTTGGATTCTGTCCTCTTTTACTTTTTTCCTCTATCAGGATAGCAGAATTTCCTCGGAATTTCTATGTTTTGACTGCAGTAGTGCTGAAGCATTTGCCGGTTGTGATGTTATCCTACTTTCACCCTACTGTGTAAAAGTTTTCTTTGAGGTTGTTGGTTGAGTGAAAACAACTTATGGATTTCATTCTATGTTTGTCTTCGACTTGATAACCGATCTTCTTTTCTTTTATTTTATCAGCGATATGGAATCTTAAAACGTCATTGATGATGTTTCGAGCCATCGTTAACATTAGTCTATAGTCCCTACTCTATCGATCTTTTATAAAATTTTCGTTTTCTTTTCCACTCTGTTCGTCGTCGATTGGTTCTGATTTTTCTTTTTTTGATATCCTAATTTTTCCCCCAATTTCCTAATCGAATCAAACTCAGTTATTGAAATTATTTCTGTTTACTACCATAATTAGTTTGAGTACTCTTTCACTACTGTGGTTTCCTTGTTTTTTTATATTATCGATTTTCATTCGTTTGTATTAGTTCATGATGCCCCTTGATAGAAGTTTGGAAGAGATACCTGCTCCTGGTTCAGTGGGTGTAAGTAATGATTTGATGTGCACAATTTGCAACTTGTCAATTCAAACTCCGGCTGTCCTTTGTGAAACCGTTTGTAAACACTCATTCCATAAAATATGTATAACCAGCTATATAAAAACTCATTCTGATTGTCCAGTTTGTGGAGCCAAGATAATCAAGGACGGTAAACCAGGCACAAGTAAGGTCAATACAAGGTCGAATTCAAAGGCTAGGAATTTTGACGCCGGTAGAAATGATGAAACTACTAATCAAGAAACATCCCTTAATCCTTCTGGAGGTATAACTGCTCCTCAGCCTAGTTTGACTTTAGATGACGTCAGAGATGTGGTGTCGTCATTAATAGGAACTCAAGAAACGCGGATTATTCAGTCAATATCGAATCAAATTTCTTCGTTAGTCGAAAGGAGTGTCGAGGCAAGCTTAGCCCGTTTAAACTTGAACTCAAATAATGTCCCTCCTATGAATGATGTGTCTTCTCCGGTTAATAACAATCCCCCAATGCCAAGCGTGCAGGAAGTTGAGCAACAGACATTGTTGGGTATACCTCCTTCTGACAACAATATTGGTAATGGTTCTTTCAATAGATCTCGCGGTAGCAATCTCACTTCTAGTACCGATCTAACTGCTCGACCTGACAAGGTTAGCCAAATAATTTCCAATTTCCAATTCAGTTCAGCGGAAATTCTTCGAGTTTACCAGTCGATGCTTTCATTTATCGTGTAGAAGCTTTGACGAGACAAACTTTGAATCGGGATTTCGATGTTCTCTGCCGCAGTGCCAGTGCGCTTTTTGATGGAAAGGCCAGTGATTGGTTCTGGAGGTTCCATGGAAAGACCTTTGTACCGCTCTAAGGCAACAGTATAGGGACTCCAGAACCGACATTGACTTTCGTGAGCTTATACGCGATAGGAAGCAAAAGCAAAATGAAACTTTTGATGTTTTTTATGAGTCGGTGATTGACCTGGTAGATCGGTTTGACAAACCTTTAGATGACAGGACGCTGGTGGAGATCCTTCGCAGAAATCTTCTACCAGAAATCCAGCATGAGATATTAAACATGTCTATATATTCTGTTGGTCACTTGAGGGAGATATGCAGACGTCGTGAATTTTTCCTACAGGATGTTAGTAGAAGACATTGTCAATCTAGCTACAGGGGCGGCAACTTTTCAAGACGTGCCGCGGAGGTAGAATTTGAGGATGCTAATGAACCTGAGTTGCTTGGACCTAAAGATGTTTCAGAATTGTCCACCATCTGTTGGAATTGTCGATGTTCTGTTCATAGATACCAGGATTGCTTAGGGGAACATACCGTTTTTTGCTATGGCTGTGGTACTCCTCAAGTATATAAGCCAAACTGTCAGAAATGCAACAACAGGCTAAAAAACTTTCAGGGCAGTGCACTGAAAAGTCCACCGAAACCACCAACCTCTCAATAGCACTCCCAAACAAAATAAATATTCCTCTAACCACTACCATTTCTTCAAAAGAGCATGTTGCATTTTCTGCCGATTCTTACAAAGATGAACTTATTAAACCAAACGAACTTCTTAGGTATAATACCGGCTCCGAACAAAATCCTTCTATTGGTCGTGGTCCCCGTCCTATCATCCCGTTTCACATAAGGTTGGAGAACTATAAGAAGGATAAGTAAGGGAAAGAATTTTCAATGAAAAACCGAAGCATAGTCGATCAAGCAACAGGACGAAGAAATTTTGGAAGAATGTAAAGGCTGTGAAGAAGAAATTCTCGGTGTCAGTTCTAGAAAGATCTGGAGACGTACGTCCTTATGCAGAGGTACGAATTTTTGGTAAGACGATGACAGGACTCTTAGATACTGGTGCCTCCGTAACCTGTCTTGGGTCACAGGCTGCCATAGATTTTCTAGGTTCTGATATTCCATACAAAAAACTGAATACCACAGTTACAACTGCTGATGGAAAGCCTCAGAATATAGCAGGGGTTTGCACTACCGATCTAGTTTTTAGACGTGATAGTCAGGTTATGTCCATTTATATTGTCCCAAACTTGTCACAGAATTTAATTTTGGGCATTGACTTTTGGAGGATGTTCCATTTGTTGCCACCCTCTTTGTTGGGCGGTGTCTCCTCTTTAGCCTTCTCTATAGATAGCAATAATGTTTTGGGTCAGAAGAGTCTGACATGTGAACAAAAATACCTGCTTCAATGTGCCATTGAAATATTTCCTTCCTTTGCGAAAGAGGGCCTGGGAAAAACAAGCGTTATCTGCCATACCATTAATACTGGTAATTCACCCCCTATTAAAAAACGACATTTCCCAGTCTCTCCGGCAATTGAGAAGCTTATATATGAAGAGCTTGATAGGATGTTGGTACTCCTCAAGTATATAAGCCAAACTGTCAGAAATGCAACAACAGGCTAAAAAACTTTCAGGGCAGTGCACTGAAAAGTCCACCGAAACCACCAACCTCTCAATAGCACTCCCAAACAAAATAAATATTCCTCTAACCACTACCATTTCTTCAAAAGAGCATGTTGCATTTTCTGCCGATTCTTACAAAGATGAACTTATTAAACCAAACGAACTTCTTAGGTATAATACCGGCTCCGAACAAAATCCTTCTATTGGTCGTGGTCCCCGTCCTATCATCCCGTTTCACATAAGGTTGGAGAACTATAAGAAGGATAAGTAAGGGAAAGAATTTTCAATGAAAAACCGAAGCATAGTCGAGCAGAGTATATTTCAAGCTTAGATTTGAAAGATGCTTTCTGGCAGATACCACTGGATGAATCATAGAAGGGTAAGACTGCCTTCACAGTTCCTGGGAGACCTCTATACCATTTCAAAGTCATGCTGAAGAAAGTTGCAGGGTACTTTCTGGTACTGTTTGAAAACTTTAAAACTTGGTAGAGAGAAGAGGAGGCACGCAATTTCCAGAGATAGGAGAATCACTACAAAAGCCATCGAAGTGTGGCTAATGATTACCTTAGCGGGGTTGAACAAAAAGAAATACCAAGTAAGTTTTAAATAGAGTTCTATTACTTTCCTTTGAGCTGAGATGTGGTTCCTTCGGTGGCCGTGAGTAAAAGAGGCCGATTTTTAATAAATTACATTTGACGTTTATATAAAAGTGACAAGGAGAAAAAGGAATAGAGAAATAAGTATAAAATGATGCCAAATTTACAAGATGATTACAGAGCTGGAAGTTATGTTACATATAATTGATCATATTTATAAGTTTTAACGTAGTTTAAACATGCTCCCCGCCTTGGCCAGAATGGACAATGTATGATGTATTAGGGGCAAGAAAGAAGATAAATTTCCACTGCTCAAGTTGATGAAGGCGAGTTACTTCAAATATCCAACTCAGACCACAGTTGATGTAGAGCAGCCATCCGCATCCCTTCACTCACATTTTATTGTTGATTTTATTGCTGATGTATATAGACAGGATCACATATGGGAGGGAGTCCTGGGTGTTTTGGTTTCCTAAATACGGTGCTGAGATAAACGAGAAGAGAGACATATTTCGTTGTGTTTATTAATAGATGTCTAAATATGGTTACAATTAGAAATTTTGCTGTGTGAAATACAGCAAACCCTCCGGGGGCCAACAAATTTGTGGTTTGAAGTACTTAAAATGCATTGTAGAAAGCCAAGGGAGTGACTTGAAGTGAGCAAGTGTTTGCAATATGAGCAAATGCAGAGTTCAAAATTGTTTGTGCGTGCATTTTTGAGATGAGACGGGATATAGTTGTTTGCTTGTGTGCATTTTCCATGAGACGAGACGGGATTGTTTTTGTGTGCATTTTTTTATGAGACGAGGCGGGATCTTTCATGGGAAGAAAGATAGAATATGATGTTTTTGTTATCAACAACAACTTTTGTTTAACTTTGGGGTGGTTCATGATCTTATGAAAGTTTTATATTCTATTTTTATAACTTTTAAATTTTCATTGAATTTGCATATTTATTTTAAACAATTTTGCAAACATAAAACTTGAAGTGAGATTCGATGGCAGCAAGGTTTGAACCACAATCCTTGGTTATGCCAGCCAGAAACATATTCTCTACGCTACAGACACTACGGTAAAGTCAGTAACTGTGTCATTACATGAGTTTGTTTGTTCAAACTAAAGGAGTTTTGAATTTGGGAGAAGAATGAATAATAACAGTTACATGTTATTTCATATACTTCTTTTTTCTGTTGATTTTTAAGACGAAATGAAAAAAGTCACTTTTAAAAATTTTCCGGAGCTCGGGATTGAACCGCAGACCTTGTGATTGATGGTTAACTACGCAAGCTGCATGCTAACCACCATTATGGGAGAAAAAATATTATTTCTTGTTTTTTTTTTGGGAGAAAACAAATTTGCATAGAAAAAAAGAAAAAATGTGCAGAGAAAATGAAAGAAAGAAAAAAATGTTAAAAAACATCGATACGAGCGGGAGTTGAACCTCGGTCCTTATGACCGGAAACTGGGAACGCTTGTTTTGAGCCACCATTTATACAAAGTATATGAAAAAGACGGGATTTGTAACTTTAAGAGATTTTCGTTATGGTTTTGATTGTGTGATTTGCGTTTTGATTTGGTAGGATGTTTTTTTTTATGGAGACAGGAGTCGAACCGCGGTCCTTATGACCGGGAACCTTCAACGTTTGCTGTGTGCCAGAAATTTATTTATGTGTTTTGTTAGTTTTAGCACAGAATTTTTTGAGAACATGTTTTCTTTTCACTTTTGAGATTTGCACAAAAAATAAGATTCGAAAAAAAATTTTTTTTAAAAAAATTGAGTTGAGATAGAAATTGAACCGCTGTCCTTATGACTGGGAATCCAAGATGCTTGCACTGCACCACCGGCTTACGCATGCGGTGAATAAGATATTTGCAGTTTGTGGGTTTTTAAATTAATTTTATGCGGTGTTAAATGAATTGAATTAGCGTTTAGTTATTTTTAGCACTGCACTTTTCGGGTATTTTGCTTCCATGCACTTTAGTTATAATTTTTGCACAGAGTTGAGAGTGGACTGCATTTTTTTTTTTTTTTTTTGAGATATTTACAGGAGTTGATGTACAGTATGCAAAGTTCATATTCGTACAAACTTCAAAAATGAATAAAGTCGTTATTAATTCCATATTTTATATTAAAATATGATACAATTGATGGGGGTTACTATAACGAAGAACGATTTAAAAATAACAAAACAAATTTTTAATTTATTCCATCATTTAGGTATAGATGGCGCCTGTGTGGGTGGCAAAGTTCGTATTCGTACACCTAGAAGCACTATATATTTGTGGTAATGAAGGATTTTTGAAGCAAAATACCACCAATTTTTGTTGTTTTCTTCTTATAGAGTGCCTTAGCACAGAATTTTTTGAGAACATGTTTTCTTTTCACTTTTGTTTGAGATTTGCACAAAAAATAAGAGTCCAAAAAACATTTTTGACCGGGAATGCAAGATGTTTGCACTGCACCACCGGCTTATGCATGCGGTGAATAAGATATTTGCAGTTTGTGGGTTTTTAAATTAATATTATGCGGTGTTAAATGAATTGAATTAGCGTTTAGTTATTTTTAGCACTGCACTTTTCGGGTATTTTGCTTCCATGCACTTTAGTTATAATTTTTGCACAGAGTTGAGAGTGGACTGTATTTTTTTTTTTTTTGAGATATTTACAGGAATTGATGTATGTAAATACTTTGGGGTGTTGCTCAATTACCCACCACAGCACCTTTTTTGGAAGGATGTGTCACCACGGGCTGTTTCAAGGTAGGCTCGAATGGACCATGAAGAAAGTTGCAGGGTACTTTCTGGTACTGTTTGAAAACTTTAAAACTTGGTAGAGAAAAAAAAATTTCCACCATTTTGGGAGAAAAAATATTATTTCTTTCTTTTGAATATGGCTTTGTCGATTATTTATTTTTGCTTTTTTTGGGGAGAAAACAAATTTGCATAGAAAAAAAGAAAAAATGTGCAGAGAAAATGAAAGAAAGAAAAAAATGTTAAAAACATCGATGCGAGCGGGAGTTGAACCTCGGTCCTTATGACCGGAAACTGGGAACGCTTGTTTTGAGCCACCATTTATACAAAGTATATGAAAAAGACGGGATTTGTAACTTTAAGAGATTTTCGTTATGGTTTTGATTGTGTGATTTGCGTTTTGATTTGGTAGGATGTTTTTTTTTTTTATGGAGACAGGAGTCGAACCGCGGTCCTTATGACCGGGAACCTTCGACGTTTGCTGTGTGCCAGAAATTTATTTATGTGTTTTGTTAGTTTTAGCACAGAATTTTTTGAGAACATGTTTTCTTTTCACTTTTGAGATTTGCACAAAAATAAGATTCGAAAAAACATTTTTTTTGAAAAAAATTGAGTTGAGATAGAAATTGAACCGCTGTCCTTATGACTGGGAATCCAAGATGCTTGCACTGCACCACCGGCTTACGCATGCGGTGAATAAGATATTTGCAGTTTGTGGGTTTTTAAATTAATATTATGCGGTGTTAAATGAATTGAATTAGCGTTTAGTTATTTTTAGCACTGCACTTTTCGGGTATTTTGCTTCCATGCACTTTAGTTATAATTTTTGCACAGAGTTGAGAGTGGACTGTATTTTTTTTTTTTTTTTGAGATATTTACAGGAGTTGATGTACAGTA
This sequence comes from Musca autumnalis, assembly GCF_047663935.1. Classification (NCBI taxonomy): domain Eukaryota; kingdom Metazoa; phylum Arthropoda; class Insecta; order Diptera; family Muscidae; genus Musca; species Musca autumnalis. Next base: position 259,427 of record NW_027411767.1, read on the forward strand.
TGCAAAGTTCATATTCGTACAAACTTCAAAAATGAATAAAGTCGTTATTAATTCCATATTTTATATTAAAATATGATACAATTGATGGGGGTTACTATAACGAAGAACGATTTAAAAATAACAAAACAAATTTTTAATTTATTCCATCATTTAGGTATAGATGGCGCCTGTGTGGGTGGCAAAGTTCGTATTCGTACACCTAGAAGCACTATATATTTGTGGTAATGAAGGATTTTTGAAGCAAAATACCACCAATTTTTGTTGTTTTCTTCTTATGACCGGAAACTGGGAACGCTTGTTTTGAGCCACCATTTATACAAAGTATATGAAAAAGACGGGATTTGTAACTTTAAGAGATTTTCGTTATGGTTTTGATTGTGTGATTTGCGTTTTGATTTGGTAGGATGTTTTTTTTTTTATGGAGACAGGAGTCGAACCGCGGTCCTTATGACCGGGAACCTTCGACGTTTGCTGTGTGCCAGAAATTTATTTATGTGTTTTGTTAGTTTTAGCACAGAATTTTTTGAGAACATGTTTTCTTTTCACTTTTGAGATTTGCACAAAAAATAAGATTCGAAAAAACATTTTTTTTGAAAAAAATTGAGTTGAGATAGAAATTGAACCGCTGTCCTTATGACTGGGAATCCAAGATGCTTGCACTGCACCACCGGCTTACGCATGCGGTGAATAAGATATTTGCAGTTTGTGGGTTTTTAAATTAATATTATGCGGTGTTAAATGAATTGAATTAGCGTTTAGTTATTTTTAGCACTGCACTTTTCGGGTATTTTGCTTCCATGCACTTTAGTTATAATTTTTGCACAGAGTTGAGAGTGGACTGTATTTTTTTTTTTTTTTTGAGATATTTACAGGAGTTGATGTACAGTATGCAAAGTTCATATTCGTACAAACTTCAAAAATGAATAAAGTCGTTATTAATTCCATATTTTATATTAAAATATGATACAATTGATGGGGGTTACTATAACGAAGAACGATTTAAAAATAACAAAACAAATTTTTAATTTATTCCATCATTTAGGTATAGATGGCGCCTGTGTGGGTGGCAAAGTTCGTATTCGTACACCTAGAAGCACTATATATTTGTGGTAATGAAGGATTTTTGAAGCAAAATACCACCAATTTTTGTTGTTTTCTTCTTATAGAGTGCCTTAGCACAGAATTTTTTGAGAACATGTTTTCTTTTCACTTTTGTTTGAGATTTGCACAAAAAATAAGAGTCCAAAAAACATTTTTTTTGAAAAAATTGAGTTGAGATAGAAATTGAACCGCTGTCCTTATGACCGGGAATCCAAGATGCTTGCACTGCACCACCGGCTTATGCATGCGGTGAATAAGATATTTCCAGTTTGTGGGTTTTTAAATTAATATTATGCGGTGTTAAATGAATTGAATTAGCGTTTAGTTATTTTTAGCACTGCACTTTTCGGGTATTTTGCTTCCATGCACTTTAGTTATAATTTTTGCACAGAGTTGAGAGTGGACTGTATTTTTTTTTTTTTTTTTTTTTTTTTTTTGAGATATTTACAGGAATTGATGTATGTAAATACTTTGGGGTGTTGCTCAATTACCCACCACAGCACCTTTTTTGGAAGGATGTGTCACCACGGGCTGTTTCAAGGTAGGCTCGAATGGACCATGAAGAAAGTTGCAGGGTACTTTCTGGTACTGTTTAAAAACTTTAAAACTTGGTAGAGAGAAGAGTAGGCACGCAATTTCCAGAGATAGGAGAATCACTACAAAAGCCATCGAAGTGTGGCTAATGATTACCTTAGGGGGGTTGAACAAAAAGAAATACAAAGTAAGTTTTAAATAGAGTTTTATTACTTTCCTTTGAGCTGAGATGTGGTTCTTTCGGTGGCCGTGAGTAAAAGAGGCCGATTTTTATTAAATTACATTTGACGTTTATATAAAAGTGACAAGGAGAAAAAGGAATAGAGAAATAAGTATAAAATTATGCCAAATTTACAAGATGATCACAGAGCTGGAAGTTATGTTACATATAATTGATCATATTTATAAGTTTTAACGTAGTTTAAACACATGCCATTTGGACTTTGTAATGCCCCACAAACTATGTGCCGGCTGATGGATAGAGTAGTTCCGGCGTCTCTCAGGACTCAGGTGTTGGTCTACCTGGATGATCTTCTGGTGGTATCTCCAACTTTTGAGAGGCACATCGAGGTGCTTAGGGAAGTGGCAAAGTGCCTCCGAACTGCGGGATTGACGATCAATGTAGAGAAGAGCAAGTTCTGCATGTCCGAAGTTCGATACTTAGGTCATGTAGTTGGCAACGGAACAATTCGAACGGAACCGGATAAGATTTCAGCCATTACGGAATTTCCAACACCAAGATCTGTTAAGCAGGTTAGGCGATTTTTAGGGATGTCTGGTTGGTACCGAAAGTTCATTAAGAACTATGCTGCCATTTCGAGCCCTTTAACTGACTTACTTAAAACAAACCGCAAATTTATATGGTCCGATGAGGCCCAAAAATCTTTTGTAGAATTAAAGTCCATACTTAGTTCAGCCCCTGTCTTGCACAGCCCCGACTTCACGCAGCCGTTTTTTATACACTGCGATGCAAGCAAGACAGGTATAGGAGGTGTTTTGGTGCAAAAGAATACGGAGGGTGACGAGTTTCCAATAGCATTTATGTCTAAGAAACTCAACCAAGCCCAACGTAACTATAGTGTCACCGAACAAGAGTGCTTAGCAGCAATGCTTTGCATAAAAAATTTCGAGCTTATGTCGAGGGACATGAGTTCACGGTGATTACTGATCACGCCTCTTTAAAATGGCTCATGTCCCAAACCGACTTAAGCACACGGCTGGCTAGGTGGGCTTTAAAACTACAAGGATATCGGTTTAAGATAGAACACAGAAAAGGACCGCAGAACATAGTTCCTGATGCGCTTTCGCGTACCAACACTGACGACCTATCAGCCTTGGGCTGTTTACCCGAGGTAGAGGGCGAGCATGGGGTCTTCATAGACTTAAAATCTCAACACTTTTCTTCCGACGAATACAAGGAGTTATTGAAGAAGGTCGAAAGCAACATAGATTCCACCCCAGACTTAAAGATTGTGGATGGATATTTATATAGGAGAACAGACCATGCCGTGGGTGATCCTACAGCTGATGATCTGGCATGGAAACTTTGGGTTCCCAAGAGCATGGTGCCTGGAATTCTGGATAAACATCACTATAATCCTTTATCCGCACATTGTGGCATCAGCAAATGTTTAGAGCGAATTAGAAGGTCAAAAATAAGGCCTACTTTAGTGGCAGATGTAAAGGAGTATATTGGATCTTGTGAAGTGTGCAAAAGTACCAAGCATCCAAATACTATAATGAGACCTCCTATGGGTGACACAGGTAGCTCACATAGATTCTTCCAGAAATTGTACGTCGATTTCTTGGGACCTTACCCCAGATCTAGATCGGGACATATCGGGATTTTCGTGGTCCTTGACCATTTTTCTAAAGTTTCGTTTCTTCGTCCTGTTAAAAAGTTTACTGCGGATGCCATAATAAAGTACATGGAGGAAGATTTGTTTCACACCTTCGGGGTTCCGGAGACTGTTGTGTCTGATAACGGGACTCAGTTCCGAGTTAAAAAATTTAATGAACTTCTGAGATCCTATAATATCCAACACATCTATACTGCCGTCTATTCCCCACAGACCAACGCGTCTGAGAGGGTGAACTGTTCGGTTATTGCAGCGATAAAAGCCTACATCGGACCAGACCAAAAGGACTGGGATGAAAAGCTAAGCCACATTTCATGTGCTTTACGCTCAACGATTCACTCATCTATAGGGACTTCCCCGTACTTTATGACATTTGGCCAACATATGGTCACAAATGGATCGACATACCAGTTGCTACGTAGGTTAAACATGCTAGATGATAGATCTATGACCTTAAACCGACCTGATTCGTTTGATGTCATCCGAACCAAAGCTGCTCAGACAATGAAAAGACAGCAGGAACGCAATGTGGCGCAATATAATCTGAGATCTAGATAAGTTAGTTGCGAGGTAGGTCAAGAAATTTACCGTAGGAATTTTACCCAAAGCAATCTTGAAAGAGGGTATAATGCTAAGTTGGCGCCGTCCTTCATTAAATGTAAGGTTCGACGTAAAATTGGTAATAACTATTATGAGCTTGAAGATTTACAAGGCAAGGTAATTGGTACATATCACGCGAAGGATCTGAGACAATAGGTGTTATCTACATGCGGTATCAGCCTTAGTGTCATATTTGTCCAGTAAGCCTAATTTTGGTGGGGGGAATGTAGGGGCGCATGTCGATATGTTTCTGAGGTTGGTTTTTTATTTTTTTATATACGTCCCCAAAACATGTGGTTTACACACCTCTGATCAGCTCCTGTACCAGCACTCCTGTTAAATTACATTTCTGGTTACTTTGATTTATTATTTTAACCAAAGCTGTAATGCTATTCTATTTTTGGAACACTCTCTCGATTTTTGCACTGATGCTTCTTCTTCCTTTATGTAATAATGTAATGTTGTCAACTGTTACACTCGGGTTGTCGGTGAAGCTAAGCTTACTGTTTACAATTGAAATGGTAGTTAAGCCAAGCCATGCTTAAGGCTGGCCATAGCCTAGAGGTCTGCTTTTAGATTCTCATCCACGGAACCTGGGTTCAAATCCCAGTGACATCAATTTTTTCCTTTATTTTTTTTTTTACTTTTTTAGTAGACGTATTTTTTATTCATTTTATGCCATTTGTGCAACTGTAGTAGAAACATCCTAACATCTTATTGACCCTGTTGACTATTAAATTGATGATCTGTTACATATTAACATCGGCGACATGAACTTCGTCATGATCGTCACGTTTCACTGTAACTTTAAGAATTTTCCTGAAGTTTTTTTCCTTCGTTCACGTCCTGTCGAAAGGATATTTAGTTACAAGTGAAGGCAATTGACAATTGGCGCAAACTGTCTTGTAAATTTTCTTCGAATCCTTGTTGTCTTCCTGATCTTGGCGATTACCAAACCTGGGAAACAACTTTCATCATATCTGTTGCGGAGTTATTTGCTGTTGTGGATTTTTTGATTTTTCCTCCCTTGGGAATACCATAAATTTCTAATTAATACCACATTCACTGGTAAGGTTACACATATTAACTTAGTTTTCTAATAGGTGAGAGCTAATGTTTTTTTTTCTGTGTCAATTTCCACTATTCGCAGGATTCGTCTTTCCCCGGTACATCACACGACAAACCCCTTTTGTCCACAAGCTGACCGTTTTAGGAGAGTCGTTACGAAGATGATCAGTTTTTAGTGGCCGTCAAAACCTCCAGTCGAGTTGTGGTGCCGTTGTGTAATCTGTAGTGAATCGGTGTTAAATTACCTTTAAAGTCGTGTCGTCAGTTGCCGGGATCGAAAATCATTAAGTTTATAAGAAAACCCCTAATTTGAAAATATTTCCGCTCCATAAGAATCAAATGTGATTTTAAAGAAAATGAATTTTAATTTTTCATCAAGTTTTATTTGGTCATAAGTGAGTACATTCAATCATAAAATTAGTTTTTTTGTCTCTTCCTAATTGTTGTAAGATTGTAAAATTATTTCTTTTTTGTAAAAACACATAAAAAAGGACGATCGCTTACATGTAAATAATAATAATAATAATAATAATCAAACTTAAAAACTAGTGTAGTGTGACTACAACCGTCGAATGTTTTTATTGCACTGATTACTATTTCTATTTATTGCAACGATCTCCCTCTCCGCGTTAAATGTCTGTAGCAGTATGCTGTGTTGTCGGTGTCTGTTTTGCTGTTGATTCTCCTTGTTGTTGGTAGACTATTAATGTGGAGCATTTCTAATGTGAATCTCTTGTTGTAGTTGTTCTCAGTTTGTAATACTTTTACGTCGTCAATCAAAGGCTCGTGTTTTTTTTGTTTACAGTGTTCTGCGATGGCTGTTTTTTGTGTTAAGTTCGAGTTTCTCAGTTTTATGTCGGATCTGTGTGCTGACATGCGTGTTCTTAATTTGTTCTTTGTCGTACCAACGTAAAGCTTTCCGCAGTTCTCTTGCTGATTACCACCACATTCTATTTGATAGATCACATTATGTTTGTCCATTCTTGGTATCTTACTTTTTAAGTTACTAAATATTCGTTTTGTTGTATTGTTTGAACTGTGGGCAATAGTGTATTTATTTTTGTCGTAAATATCAGACTTTTCAAATCTCTCTGATATCTTAGGTACATATATCAGTGATTTGTATATTTGTTGTGTTTCAACCTCTTTTGGTTCTTGTATACGTTTTGGTTTATAGTTATTTATTAAAGAATTAGTTATATGTGTTGGAAAATTATTTTGGGTGAGTATTTTTCGAATTTTCGTTGGTACGACAAAGAACAAATTAAGAACACGCATGTCAGCACACAGATCCGACATAAAACTGAGAAACTCGAACTTAACACAAAAAACAACCATCGCAGAACACTGTAAACAAAAAAACCACGAGCCTTTGATTGACGACGTAAAAGTATTACAAACTGAGAACAACTACAACAAGAGATTCACATTAGAAATGCTCCACATTAATAGTCTACCAACAACAAGGAGAATCAACAGCAAAACAGACACCGACAACACAGCATACCCGCTTGGGCGATGGGCTAGTTCGGCATCGGAAACTCGTCGATTCTCAGCGTTACAGTAACTAGTTCCACTTCTGACCCCTCACAGTGCAATCAACTGTAAACTTTAACATGGGGATGTCATAGGAGGTAACCAATTGACACTCTATGCATTACCTGTAGGTGGTATTGTACTAGTTCCAGGTTTACAGTCATATACCAGTTTATTTATAAAAAAAGTGGTGGGAAATAGTCACACAACTGACGCTTCGTCGTTTACTTGGGGATATATAGGTGTCAATTGGTTCCCTTCACATTACTTATGGGTCAATTGTGAACTAGTACCACTTACCTCTAGTTTAGGACTATTTAAATTGCGACAATTGGAATTGCTAGCGGGTAGAGAGAAGAAGAGGGCGATTTGCATATTTCCGTCGTATTCCTTTTTTATACCAGAACAATATGAATAATATGAACGAAGATATCCATTCCATCAACACTAGCTTCTGTTATTGGATGCTTCATTTATATTAAAGTTATGAAGAAAATGTAAATGTGAATTATTTATACAACTCGTCGTTTAAGTTAAGTTAATTAAGTCGCAACTGACGCCTCCTCGTTTACTTGGGGATAAAAAGGTGACAATTGGTTCCCTTCGCATTACTTAGGGGCCAATATTTGTACTAGTACTGATTAGAACCAGTTCTGGACTACTTAAATTGCGACAATTGGAATTTTCGTCCCCACAGGGTACTGCTACAGACATTTAACGCGGAGAGGGAGATCGTTGCAATAAATAGAAATAGTAATCAGTGCAATAAAAACATTCGACGGTTGTAGTCACACTACACTAGTTTTTAAGTTTGATTGTTATTATTATTATTATTTACATGTAAGCGATCGTCCTTTTTTATGTGTTTTTACAAAAAAGAAATAATTTTACAATTTACATTGCTGTGATATAGATTTTAAGACGTACTTCTATTTATTTTGTAGATCGAAAATACTCCCTGAAGATGAAATTCATAGAATTTCGAAATATTGGAGACAATAAATAAATAAACCAAATTTATAGACCTCAAGCTCGAGTAAACTTTATTTATCAACAAATAAAAAGGTCGAAGAAAACACAAAAATAATGTTGTAAGAAAATATAGAAACAATCGAAACTGAAACAAATTCAAAGTGAGAAGTGTTTATGTGTGTGTGTTTAGCATAATTTCTGATTGAAAATAAAAAAAATTAAAAAATAAAGTTTCTTATAAGTATCAAAATTACAAAAAGAAAAACAAGAAACTCTTAAATATATCAAACTGTGTGCAACGAGTTGATTACTGAGCGAATTTTAAAACAGGAATAAATCCAATTTGATTTGGCTAAAAAATTGCTGAGATCTCTTTTCCCCCCCTCAAAACCCCTTTAAAGGCCTTTCATCGTGGGAGCACCGCCAAACAAAGTGAGTAACATTGTTATTTTTCCTATCGTGAACAAACACCAAAAAGACCACCTAAGTCTGAGAGGAGAACCGTTACCCCTCTCTGGATCATTGGTGTCATTACATTGTTTTTGTTTACAAAATTATTGTGAAGGAAAACTATTAAAATTTTGTTAAAATAATTTTTAACGCAAAAAAAAACATATCAATCAATTAAAAGGATATCGCCATACTTTTTTGTGTTTGTTCCCTTTTTATTTCCTGTTGTTCTATGCCCAATAACATTGGATATACCATTGCTACACTGTTAACAAACGTCCGGCTGTTAATGCTAGATCACTCTGTTAACCCCTTCACCGTGAGCATACAGTTTGAGAAGCACTGCTTCGCAACGTAAAATCTTGCCATTGTTATGTTTTCTTTCTTTTGCAAAAATCATTTGAAATAATTTTTGTTATATCCACATCGGGTGAACATTGATTAATATAACTTTTATAATTTTATATATTAATCATAACTTAATGGATTTCAAAATCACACACTAATTTAGATATTATATCCATTTATAAATATTCATATAAACCCTTTTTGCGCACATATACCATTCTGCAACGTACATTAGCATGAGTGGAGTTAATTGCACTCACAGCTGATCGGTACAATGGAAACATAACGCAGATAAACACGTAAACATACATTTGATTTTAACATATATATGCATATATTTTATTGTTTTCAGCTTTTTGAATTTGTTTCATCGACGATTATGATTTTCCTTCTAATATCAAAATGTTTCTTAATTGCTACCAAAATACTCGCATTCTTCAATATTTATTAAACAATAATTTATTCTTTTTAGTGTTATTTAGTTAGGCTTTATGAATTAAATTAATTAGGTTTCCATTAATAATTTTTGTTCTAATAGTTGTTGGAATTTTGAATACTGTTGAACATATACTAGCTATTCTGCTGCGTGTGCGTGTGTGTGCGTTCTGAGTACCCTTTATCATTATTGAAGATCATCATGTTAATCACCTACTTCCCAATTCATGCTCCTTTTTATAGTTGAGAAAGTTGTGTAATTTTTAGAATAAGTTGCAATGAAATTGTTTTAAATAAAAATATTGTCAATATGAATATGAACTGAATCCGATTTAGAGTTTGATTCGCAAAAGGGGTTGGGAAAATAAGTTAGGATAAATATGAATGGGTTAACTGTTGATAATGGGTTCTCCTGCATTTTGGAATCGAATGGTAAACAGGTTGGGTGGGCAAGTGTGCAACTTTCATCTATGCACATGCAAGACAATCGATGATAGAACAGTTCAGTTTATTTCACTCAGACTATAGACAGTATCTTTATTTTTTTTTCATTTTAATTGCTTTTCCCTCTCAAGTCTTTTCTATATCGTAAATTGAGCACGCACTTATAAATTTAAAACTCGTAGCAGGCAGTTGTTGGTGATGAATAGACATCGGATTTTAGCATGTTTTTTATTTCTTATCCGATTGGACTCAAATTTTGGATCTAGGCGTTTTGAGGGTAAATTTTTCGATATTTGGGGTCCTATCAAAAATATGCAAAAATATGCAAAATATATGCAAAAAATATGCAAAATATATGCAAAAAATATGCAAAATATGCAAAAAATATTCTAAATATGCAAGTGTTTTTTTGACAAAAATCGTCAATTAAATTTGGAAAATCATCAAAAAAGCATTCTAAATTAAATTTTTTGACGTTTAACATAGTTTTTTGCAGATTATTATGTTATTGAGACTCTCCAGATATTCCGCCAAAGCAATAAATCTAGACTAACAAGACTTAAATCCGTTTTCACAAGGTGACAAAATGTCAAATAACCCAGCATTCCTATTACAACATAATTTGCTTCCTATACAAATGTAGATAGATAATGGAAAAATTTCAAAAACTCAATCAGAAATGTCAAACTCAACATGTCCAAATATGATGATAGTTTCTAATCGGCTAAAATTGTCTAGCAGAAAAACAAAGGAGCTGGAGTTAGTCATCGCTATTTTTGTTTAGATAAAAGCGCAATTTTTTCTAGTTTTTGGAAAAAGTACTAAAGTACCATTTACGATTCCAGGTTCTGGAATATAACTATAATTAGAAGTATACTTTTTGAATATCCACATATTTGATTTGAATATATTTTATAGTGTTTAGTCCTATATTTGTGGTCAAAAAGCTTCTTTGGAAAAACGCTCTAACTGCCGCTTTAATATTGATGACATGGTTTTAGTTTAATGCACTAAAAATACATAATTTTATATGCATATTGTAAGCATACAACCGCTTAATGCAGAATTGGGAAATGTTCACTCCTCGGCGAAAAGTAATGCATTATTTTTAGATTCACTTTTGGCAGTTGTGTTGAGATCTGTATTATTTTATTGTTGTAAAATAATTTCAGCTTAATCTCGGGTTTTGTTGTTTTCAAATTTTAAAAGCAACAAGTTTTATTTAAAGTGGGATGTAGTTAAAATTGATGTGAAGAACACCAAATGATTAGTGCAAAATGACATCACTCAGAAAAACCACACAATAGCGTGGTGGTGGTAAAATAAGTCAAACCCTTGGAATTATCTTTAACATGGCAAAACCACTCACATATTTCTGCTAGAAAAGCATTTGGAATGCTAAAAAATATAGTTCTGTCATTCCTGCTACAGGAAAACAATTTTGATAACACAGTCGAAAAGAAATTATACCGTGTACTCGATAATTTGAACTAATTATTACAAATGTTTCGAATTTGGATAGTTGTTTAATGGAGGAGTTGCTGTAAAATTTTTTTCAGCAACATTTAGAAAAAATTATCGAGTACAAGGATATAACACCTTTTATAACACGTTAGTCTTGTTGTCTAGGATATAAATAAATATATTAAGAAAATTATTCGCCGCAATATTGTCATTAAAATTGCCTAAGGCACTATACACCTAAAAGGCAAAGATTTCAAGGAATCTTAATTTTCAAACAAAACAGGGATCGCCCTAGGGCCAAAAAAAAATTTTTTATGCGAATTGGTCTATAATGTGACCTGTACTTTGTTTTCAAAAATACCTGGATAAGTGCGAATCTATGCAGATAATCAAAAGGAACTGTGGGTCTATTTTGTTTCCTTTTGCATGTTGCAAACTCATTCACTAAGACATAATACCCTTAGGGTATTAAAATATAGTTATCAGTGCAATCATGAATAAAAATTCCGTGCAATTCCGGTGGGTGCCACCGTGGTGCAATGGTATGCACACCCGCCTTGCACGCTAAAGGTCGGTTCGATTCCCCGGCCAGTCAACATCAAACACTTTTCAACGGTGGCAAAATACCCCTTAGTAATTTTGGCGACATTTTCTGAGTATTTCAGCCTTGTACAACTTCTCTACACGTGGTGTCTTAGACACGCCGTTCGGACTCGGCGATAAACAGTAGGTCCCATATCATTGAGCTAATATGAATCGGGGTGCACTCATTGATATGAGAGAAGTCTCCCCTGTCCCGCCTGGGATGTTTGTGGAACAATTATATTACATAATTTGTTTCCTTTCCCAAAATTCACAATTTTTTTCCATATTTATACCCAAAAAGGAAATATTTTTGTCGATTTGACTAGAATAGTTTCACTTTCTAAAATTATTTTCCGTGCGGAAAATTCGGAGGGAAAATTTTTATGATTGCCCTGTATATGTTTTTATATGTTATATGTTTTTAGTAAAATATGAAAGATTTTATGTAATATTCAATATTGTCTTAGTCTTAATTTCTAGCTCATTTGTTATTCTGTCAGACAATTTGGCCGAGCAGAAACGATCAACATATTTGGATACGTTCATTTTGACATTTCTGATTGAGTTTTTGAACAAATTTGTATTAGAAAGCAACTTATGTTGTAATAAGAAGGCTGGGTTATAGGAAATTTTCTAAGTGTTTTAGTCCAGATTTATTGCTGTGGCGGAATAGTAATGAATAACATAATAATCTGCTAAGAAATCGACGTTTAACGACAATAAACTTAATTTAGAACACTTTTTGATGACTTTCCAACTTTAATTTGACGATTTTCGTCAAAAAAATTAGTTGCATATTTTGCATATTTTTTGCATATTTTGCATATTTTTTGCATATTTTGCATATTTTGTGCATATGCAAAATATGCAAAAAAATAAAAAATATGAGCCTGTCATTGCATTCAGTTTTCTTCAAAACGAATTTTGGTCCAATCAGAATTTTCGTATCTTTATTAATAAAAAATATTTTGTGCATATGCAAAATATGCAAAAAAATAAAAAATATGAGCCTGTCATTGCATTCAGTTTTCTTCAAAACGAATTTTGGTCCAATCAGAATTTTCGTATCTTTATAAATAAAAAATATGCAAATATGCAAAATCCGATGTCTAGTGATGAATCATGGCAATAACCCACCCCAGCAAACCAAATGTCGGATGTCCGACATATCGAAACAATTTCGGAAGCAAAATCGTTCAGATTTCGTATCGATTTCTATATGATTTTTCGTATGGGAATTTGTTCAGATTTCGTTCCGATTTCGGAGAAAATGTCGGAAGTAAATTTCCCTTCGAATTTGCTAATGTTTTTCGTCCGATTTCGATACGAATTCGGATCGATATGTCGGAAAAAAAATTTCCCTTCGCACAACAACCACCTTTTGTATATATCTGACAAGCAACATTTTAATTTGTTGTCGAAAAACAAAATGGTTGGTCATAAAATTCACATATACATTTTTTAAATATTTTAAATATAAATGCAACATATAATAATTGAAGCTAGTGCTGATAGAACATATTCGTACAAAAAGTTTACATTGTTCTACTATAACTACAAAATGATAACAACAGTGAAAATCATTAGATATCTTTGAAATTATAATCTTCCAATAAAAAACGTAACAAAGAAAATTTATCAATAAAAAAGAGGCATCAGAGAAAAATTTTTTCCTTCGATAATCATACGAAATTATTCCAAAAGTGTTCAGAAATCTTTACGAAAGTTCGGAAGGTACCTCCGATTTTCATACGACATTATTCCGAAATCGTTCAGAAATCTGTACGAAAATTCGGAGGAAGAAATTCGAATTCCGAATTTCCCACGGATTTTCTTCCGATTTCGTTGCGAATTCTGACCGAAATCGATACGATATCGCTCCGACATTTCGTTCCGAAATTATGTCAACCACTTCATACAACTTTCGTTAAGATATCGTTACGATGTCGGATCAGATATCGGACGTAACGTCCGAAATTTGTTCCGATTTCGTTACGATATCGGTACGATTGGTTTGCTGGGACCCCATCTGGCGAGCTTTAAGGCCGGTGATGTATGCGTGCCAGGCCAGATAGTTCATCACAAGCTATATAGAAGGTTTTCTATCACATTTTACCCATGCTCGTTACAGGTGTTACGTGATTTTTTTTAACAAACATAATACCCTCTACACATTGTGGTGTAGGACATGATACATAATAAGAAATGGAATGAACTTTTCTCCCAAATTCAGGACTAAGAATTTACGAATGAGTTGTTTTATCCATGTGTGACAGTCGTAATCATTATAGTTTATATATCTTAATACGTTTAATTTACTCGAAATATTAGGATCGCTATACTTAAGGCACCAAAATTTCGAGTTATGACATTATGTTTGAGCAAAATCAAAAATTATACAGAAATTTAAAGACCCTCAGCATCACCTAGATTATTCCGATTCCTTTCAATGTTAAAGCATGGAATTTCTCTGTCGTGGTTTCTCCACCATGATAGCGACAATTTCTTAATAATGAAAGCGAAATAAAAATTTAGGTTTTTACACACAACAAAAACTAAGGAACCCATCTATATACTAGGGACCAGTTCCTTTATCAAACCGCTGCATTATTGTAATATAAGCCGAAAGTAAAATATCAAGAGTTAATTTTGTATATATCAGCTAGTTGGTAGAAATATACCTCCAGACATTTAAATATGGACTAAAACTTGCATTTTAATATTTTTCACGCCAAAGATATGGCCAATTTCACACGCTAAACACCATTCGATCATCATCCAAAATTATTCGTATCTTCATTGACCTAAACTCTTATTTCGTACAAAATTTTATTAGCATTGAACTATAACTACGACGTTTTCGTGATTATAATACACTACGCACTGTGAGCTCCCTTTATACATTAGGCTGTAACTCTGTCATCTAACCACCTACGTCAACATAATTGACTTCAGTGGAAAGGTCAAGAGTTCCTCTTCCTTTTGCATTTGGTCCATTTCACCCGCTAAATATTTCACGACTATGTGGAAAGGGTATTATAAGTTTGTTTTGTTAAAAATTCATGTAACACCGCGAAATACTCGTCGGAGACCCCCAATGTGGTATACCAATCTTCATATCTCGGCGAGATAAAGCGATTTTGAGATGTGTGTCCGTCCGTCCGTCTGTCCATTATAAATTGTAATCAAACTCCAGGCCGCAATTATCGACCGATCGTCAGAATATATCGCTATTTTAATTGGTGATGATCGCGAAATATTTAGCGGGTGAAATGGACCAAAAACATATTTTTTATCCGATTTTGTAGCCGCTCTGTAGGTCGCAATAATAGTCCGATCGCCTTGAAATTTTAAATAAGGTAAGAGAAAAAACATATTTTTTATCCGATTTTGTAGCTGCTCTGTAGGTCGCAATAATAGTCCGATCGCCTTGAAATTTTAAATAAGGTAAGAGAATATGGCAAAGAAGAAGCTTGGAATTTGAGATGGCAATCAGGTAATATTTAGATGGTTAAATGGACCACAACTTTTGTGTGAAAATTTTTAATATACAGTTTTTATCTTTATTCCTGGAAGAGACACCCACGACCTTTAGCGTGCAAGGCGGCTGTGCATACCATTCCATAAAGACGAGATGTAAACCGAAAACTTTGAAAAACTTAATTTTTCTTATTTATACACCAATTGCGAACGAAAACGTCAATAAAATAAATAAGAATATAATGCTCAAGATAGAAAAACATATTGATGTCCGGATTATCGAGGTACGAATAATATGTGATGTCCGGATTACCGAGTCTACAATGTAAAAAATTCTAGTATCCGGATTACCGCGTTGTCCGGATTATCGAGACTATACTGTATTGCCAATTTGGGTTTTCAAGAAGTATAGCCAATTTGGATTTTCAAGAAGTATAGCCAATTTGGGTTTTCAAGAAGTATTGCCAATTTGGGTTTTCAAGAAGTATAGCCAATTGGGTTTTCAAGAAGTATTGCCAATTTGGGTTTTCAAGAAGTATTGCCAATTTGGGCTTTCAAGAAGTATAGCCAATTTGGGCTTTTAAGAAGTATAGCCAATTTGGGTTTTCAAGACGTATAGCCAATTTGGGTTTTCAAGAAGTATAGCCAATTTGGGTTTTCAAGAAGTATTGCCAATTTGGGTTTTCAAGAAGTATTGCCAATTTGGGTTTTCAAGAAGTATTGCCAATTTGGGTTTTCAAGAAGTATTGCCAATTTGGGTTTTCAAGAAGTATTGCCAATTTGGGTTTTCAAGAAGTATTGCCAATTTGGGTTTTCAAGAAGTATTGCCAATTTGGGTTTTCAAAAAGTATTGCCAATTTGGGCTTTCAGGAAGTATTGCCAATTTGGGTTTTCAAGAAGTATAGCCAATTTGGGTTTTCAAGAAGTATAGCCAATTTGGGTTTTCAAGAAGTATTGCCAATTTGGGTTTTCAAGAAGTATTGCCAATTTGGGTTTTCAAGAAGTATTGCCAATTTGGGGTTTCAAGAAGTATTGCCAATTTGGGTTTTTAAGAAGTATAGCCAATTTGGGCTTTCAAGAAGTATAGCCAATTTGGGTTTTCAAGACGTATAGCCAATTTGGGTTTCCAAGAAGTATAGCCAATTTGGGTTTTCAAGAAGTACAGCCAATTGGTTTTTCAAGAAGTATTGCCAATTTGGGGTTTCAAGAAGTATTGCCAATTTGGGTTTTCAAGAAGTAAAGCCAATTTGGGTTTTCAAGAACTATTGCCAATTAGGGCTTTCAAGAAGTATAGTCAATTTGGGGTTTCAAGAAGTATAGCCAATTTGGGTTTTCAAGAAGTACAGTGTTGGTCACATAATTAGCACACCCCACTACCAACATTTATTTTGCCTAAAAAGACCTTCAAAAGTAGTTGTATTTAATAAAGTATTTGTACTAATATATCCTCAGTAGTATGCTTAAGAATACAACGCAATACAGAAACTGAAACATAACTGTCAATTTGAATAACCTCCAAAAATGTAAAAAATGTCCTAAATTCACTGGACACGTAATTAGCACACCTTAAAAGAATCACTAATATTGTGAAGAGTTTCAATATTTTCGTCCATATTCCGTTTTAAATACCTTTCGTTTGGGAATAAGTTCCAGTCTGCTAGTTATACTCTCCACCAGTCTCCGAAATTTCAGTGTCAGAAGGGAATTATATGGGGTACACCTTGGGTCCCCAGGACTGATGGAAATTTCAGTTTTTTAGTGTTTTTATCGATTTTTTCACATGTAAACAAATTCATTGAAGCAAGTAGTTCATAAAAGCATCAAATAAAACATCATATTCTTGTTTATCTTTGTAAATTTGCGAATAGTGGGATGTACCCACCAGCAGTGTGCATCTGTAAAGTCCGTTTGACACAAAAATTTTCATTTAAAAACTGTAATATGATGCTTTGAGCTATTGATTTTATAAATACTTATCCATCTGGACTGAATTTTACCGATATGTCGTGATGTAAGCCATGATAAACCTATGTTCATCTCTATGGGACCAATAATTTTATAAACATAAGGGAAATAGGAGATAGTCTAGTGAGACCGCAAAATAATAGGTTTCCCGGAGCTTAAAACGATTAAATTTAAAATCAATAATCCAGAATACATTTATCTTGAATAGTATATGCCTACTTTTATGGATTTTAACCAATTTCAGCAAACCTCAAAATCCTTTATTG
Source organism: Musca autumnalis (assembly GCF_047663935.1). Lineage (NCBI taxonomy): Eukaryota > Metazoa > Arthropoda > Insecta > Diptera > Muscidae > Musca > Musca autumnalis. Next base: position 276,534 of record NW_027411767.1, read on the forward strand.
TTAGAAAGGGGTTATACCTTTAAACATACTCATGGGCTACGTGTTCACCTAGTGCTTTGTTGACAGTTTTGTAGTGATAGGTCTTTGGTGTTATTCAGACGTGTAATTTTGAATAACAAATGGTGTTATAAGTTGATCCTTCTTCACATAAGGGTGGATTTTATTGATCTTCTTTCTATAAACCCCTTCCAAATCGAAAATTTTCTTGAATGAATCATCGACCTTAAACACTTTTTGATAAGTTTTTGCACTTTATATTTAAATTTCGGTAATCGGTTAACAATTCCAATAATTTCAGATCCAATTGTACATTTGTTATTAAAGTTTTGGCGACTTTCTGCTTATATCACTTATATCATTAAATTTGTTAAATACATTATAGAAAAGGATTTTGTTTCCGAAAATATTTCAATTTGCACTATCAAAACTCTTAGCTGACTAAAATCATTTTGCCCCAAAAGGCGTGTGCTAATTCTGCGACCAACACTGTATATCCAATTGGGGTTTCCAAGAAGTATATCCAATTGGGGTTTTCAAGAAGTATATCCAATTGGGGTTTTCAAGAAGTATATCCAATTGGGGTTTTCAAGAAGTATAGCCGATTTAGGTTTTCAAGAAGTATAACCAATTTGGGTTTTCAAGAAGTATAGCCAATTTGAATAACGTGTCTGCTAGATAACGGGCCTACTGCTTAATATATAATGGGTTTTGTGTAGAGAACCACATTTGCCCATTCCCAGTTTTTTCATTATTGCAAATTACATGGTACCCTAACATTTTATGCCCGTAATTTCAACGCTTAGGTAACCGGGTAGGTAGTTACCTATTAGTTATCTTTACCTACGCGTTTGGTAATTTCTACGTGCCATTTACCGAGGCGTGTAAATTTTGAAAACATGTGGTAACATTGGTGATTTTCATTCATGATTTCGTAAAAACATTGCCACATATAAGTGTTTTACAATTTTTAACACATTGGCAATGAACAACCAGGCAAAATCCTTGGTGTAAGTAACACGGCCGTTTTCGACCCGGTAACGTTACCAATGCACGATGGGGCCAATGACAGGTTTTCGAGGCAACAAATCACTGGGGCAAGCTAGACCTTCCTAATTTTGTACAGATGTTTATAATGGGCTTAGAAACTAATATGCCAAATTTGGTTCATATCGGTTCATATATACATATAGCTGCCGTATATATGTTCGCCCGATTTCAAGCAATTGATGGACCAAACACGCAAATTCTGCCCAATTTTTATGCGATTTGGAAAATACCACGGAATTAGGACTACAAATAAGTTTGCCAAGTTATATTGAAATCGGTTCAGATTTTGATATTGCTCCCATATATATTTTCGCCCGATTTTAGGTATTTGGTGCACCAATCCCGCTATGCATGTCCAATCTTGATGAAATTTGAAATGTGTGACGGATTTTTGTCTAGAAACATTTTTGGCAAATCATATTGAAATCGGTTCAGAATTGGATATAGCTCTCATATATATGTTCGCCCGATTTCAGGAAAATGATTAACCAAGCATGCAAATTCCATCAAATTACAATAAAATTTGGAAAATGTTACGGAATTCGGACTACAAATAAGTTTGTCAAATTATATTGGAATCGGTTCAGATATAGAAATAGCTCCCCTATATACATATGTTCAAATTTCATGGTTTTGTCTGTGGTTTGTTATAAGTTAATAAAAAAATGGTTCCAAATTTAGTAAAAATCGGCTAAGATTCCGCCACAAAAGCCAAAGTTTGCGATATCTTTGAAATTATATATTATTATTATTACATACGTCTATTAAATTTTTCCGAAATCCAATTGGTAACATTAATGGGTTTCCGATTATTCGCCAACCAAAACATAAAAATGTCCATATTTTTAAGTATTACGACATCTGAAATCAGATTTTTATGAAAAGGCGCAGATAGGCGCAGCTAATTTTTTCACAAAATGATAGTATACATTAATACCTTTCACCACATATATATAATATCCTAGATCTACCTAGATCTCAAAAGTTATACTCCAGAGAACACATGGATAACAAAGCAAAATACTCCAAAAAAGACATAACATCTTAACTTAAAAATACATTTACCACACATAACATTTTTATTATTTGTTAACACTATCTTATTTTACATACCCATTGAAGAGCTTTCCATGTTTAAAAAATATAAAAATGTTGAAATGTTCTTTTTGGCGCCTAAAATGCTTTCACTACTTATTTATAATGAATGTCGGAAAATGATGCATAAGAAAATATGTCACCATTGCCAGATCAGTATGTCGCTATGTGATGTTAACAGATTGATTTATTTTTTTATTTTTAGTGATTCAGAGTGTTGGCAATCGAAATCCGTTATTATTTTTTTCAAATTGTTCACTTCAAAAATTGACTTTTTGCCTCGAAAACCTGCTATTGGCCCCATTGAAATTATGAAATTTTGCTTACACGGGGGATATCTATGAACTCATAGATAACTACGCGTAGAAATTACGGGCATTAATTGTCCAAGTGGATTTTATACATACATTGCCACCTTTTTTCAAAACTATTCCCCAGCCAGGCAAAATCTAATTTCAACGGTGGCAAATATCATTCAGTTAGGTTTGCGACATTTTTCTGAGTATTTCAGCCATGTAAAACTTCTCTACAAGCAGTGTCTTCGGACACGCCGTTCGGACTCGGAGATAAGCTGTGGGTCCCATATCATTGTGGGATGTTTGTGAAACAATTATTATATTATTATTTAAGGCTTGGTGGTATCAGAATGCACAAAGTTACTTCTTACAATAAGTCTATTTGTTCCATAAAGAAATTTTGATATGTGGAAAGCTAATTCCCAGGGGTAAAGGTGTAGGGTATTACATGGTCGGCCCCGCCCGACTATAGCCTTTTCTTACTTGTTTTTTATAACTTTTTGTAGGATCTAGGGAGGAGCAGCTGCCCCTCTGCCCATACCTGGCTACGCCCATGCCTTAAACGAAGGGATTTGTCCTTGATACCATAGGTTTCGTCCTTGTTCACCAGTATCATTTTATAATTCAAATCCACTTTTTGACCGTTTTTGAAAACTGCTCTTACAATCAGGTGATTGAATTTGCTTTCCTCTACTTTTGGCATCGACAATATGTAGAGCAGGCGTTTGCCATTAGAGTAAAAAAGGTTCACTATATTCGATGGCTTCGATGAAATTGCTGTAGGGAAGAACTTCTATTTCGCCTATTAGTTGATTTATCTCTTCTTTATTCAATAGGTTACTGTTTACAATTTTAACCTTGGCCATTTGGCAAGCTAAGACTAATTCACCTACTTCATCTTTTAGAATCATCACCTTGTATTGATCTCTTGTGAAAACATTGCTTGGATTTTATGTCCCAGGATATCATTTGTTGCAGCAACGGCTCCATTAAGAGTTTGCAAGATCTCCCGAGTTTGGAAATTTCATAGTTTATCTTGTATTGCTGGTTGTTATTAGAAATTAGTATATTCGACTTCGCAGGATCTCATCCCAATCTGATCCATCAGACGAGCCAGCTATCCATTTCCAAGCTGAACCAATCCAGTTAATTGAGCGTTTGAATCTATCGACTTTGATCTGTTTAATATGTTCTCATATCGTTGTAAGCCGATGTTTTGAATTAATTTGAAGTGTCATAGTCATCACGAATTGTTAAAATAGGGGAGTCGAGATTAAATACAACATATCGATGCCTTACTTCCTCAACCTCGTATCTTAAAAAATGCGATTTTGACTTTTTTATGTGAAACGATTGCTATATTTGTGTTTTATTACTGCAACCACTTATTAACTCAATATGTTGTCGCGATTCACTAAATATTAATAAAATCTATTTTCATATCTCATTCACTCCTATTTTCATAACTGCCTCAAACTCGTATCTTAATACCTGAGCAATTATGTCGGCTATGCTCGCCCACATACGAAAACGTTTATGTACAACAACAACATACGCTCTCTTGCTGTTGATTTGCCGTTGTTTAGCAAGGGAAAGGCACTCTCAGAGTGGTTATTGCATAAAATAGTTGAGGATCACTGATCTAGAATCTTAAAATTCTGATTGATAGTTTCTATTAAGGTGTAGGTGTGTTCCTATCGACGAGTTCGAATGGCGTGTCTTACGACCCCACTTTTTAGTGAAGTTGGCTGAAGTACTGAGGAAATGTAAACCGACATTACACTGAGGCGATTTGACGCTGCCGAAATGCTGTTAAATTGTGACGAATTGGAGTGCCTTATTCACGACACCGTTGAACTGCATCCAGATGTTGTTAAAATGTGACAAGTGGATGTGATTCTTTGGATTTCATCCAAATGCGGTTAAAATGTGAGAAATGGAGTGCCTTTTTCACTACTCCGTTTGAACTGCATCAAAACATGCCGTGAAAGAACTAGACCACATTGTACTACTTCCAATTGATTTTGCTGGGTAGGGTCAGAAACTGATGTTCTTATCTCCGTCCGTATGTTAGTATCCAACAATGTAGTAGTAATCCATCCTATAAAACATGTTCTATGTATGGTAGGCTAGAAAGAGTGTGATAAAGCTGTTGTTGCTTGCGCGGATAATTTTCTGATGCTCCTCCTCTTTTGAAAGGATTTGGTCTATTCATATAATTTATATTTTTGGTTTGAATTGAAGGGTACACTTCCATTTTTTCCACCGGAGGATATGAAGAAGAATTTTGATGTCCTCGCTGTGGATAGCGATGGTCCACCGAACTTTGTTGGCGTTGATCTTGGAAACGCCAGTGCGGTTTGGTGGCAATTGTGGAGGCTTATTCTTAATCGGCACTTACACTCGATTATTATTTGATGGGTCATGAAAGGAAGAATTCATAAACTCAACATTTTGACTTTCTAAACACCCAGAATAAGCTTCAGGTTTGGACGTTGTGTAAGTAACATCTTGGAAATATCTCCACACAAAGTCACAAACTTTTTAGTTTCTCTGAATCGTTTCGCTCTCAAAACAAAACCACAAACTTTTCAATGCAAAAATACGAAAACCATACGATTGCTGAACTTTACTTCCGCTATGCTTTGCCACCATAGAAACAAAAATAATTTTTGGCAAAACATTTGTTGTGCGAAATGATCAATGCCACACACACACATTTGAGAATGACTCAGTTATTTATTTATTTTATTTTTTTATTTACTCTGGCGTAAAATTCATAAATTTTCATGCCTTTCTGATTGAGACGATGTAACTGATGCTCAAGGGTTCGTATGCAATGAACGCAAACAAATAAAACGATTCCCGTACCAATCACACAAAGTCACAAACTTTTCAGTTTCTCTGAATCGTTTCGCTCTCAAAACAAAACCACAAACTTTTCAATGCAAAAAAACGAAAACCGTACGATTGCTGAACTGTACTTCGGCTATGCTTTGCCACCATAGAACCAAAAATAATTTTTGGCAAAACATTTGTTGTGCGAAATGATCAATGCCATACACACACATTAACAACCCTATCAGCTAACGTTATTGGGGTATTCTTAACGAAAATTTCCCGTGAATTTTTTCACTTTCTCCATATCATTAGTGAAAGGAGAGAGAAGCTCTCTTTGCTTGCTCGCGAGGTGAGGAACGTTGTTTTTCAACCACCAAACGAATCATTCATGTATTTTGAACTTTTTTGTTTGTGAAATTGAGAACTTTTCGCTTTTCGTTTTGTTCGCACCCACGAATGTAAACAAAACGAAATAAAACAGAGAGTTCGGTCAACGTAGGTTATGTTTCGTTTTGTATTGTTCCTAAGTATTTTTACGTACGCTGTTCGTATGTCCCCTTTATCCGCATAATGTAGTGATTTATCCAGTTGCTATCAAATATGTAATGTTTATCCAGTTGCTGTCAAATATGTAATAGGATATGAGTGCGGAATCAGCAAGGATATTCAAGTACAAAAGAGTCACATTTTACTTAGAAAAATGCTTCAAAATAAGCAAAAATGTAGTGCCTTCAGGTGTTCGAATATGAATTTTGCCTCAACTATGAACGCCATCTACCTTAAATGTTGGAACTAGTTTAAATATATTTTTCTTTCGTGTAAATTATTCTTAAATATTCTCTGTCGAATAAATTTATGCACTTGTTTATGCTATATCTGCTATAAATAACGATTTTACTCATTTTTAAAGGGTGTTCGAATATGTGTTTAGCGTACTGTACATTGTGTACTGGGTTTCCATCAAAGACCTGAAGCTCCTTTACACAATCAGAGACGACTAATATCCCTGATATCGTCAATGGAAGTGGGAGCCTATATAGCTCCTCTTGGATTGCATCGGCGTGACTACTGGCCGAGGCCGTATTCGTCCAAATGTGACACTCTCCTTTCTAATGCTTTGATTTTCTCTAGGAGGACATTCACTGCCCCAGTGATCTGCGTCATGTTGGATCTTAATTTCTCCATTGTGATGTTTCTAACCCATATCGTACCGAGAAATTTTTTTTATTTATTTTTTAAAAACAAAGCACTTTTTAGGGTAATTGGGAACCACTGATGTCAAAAATCAACTCAAAAAATTTTTCCGATTTTTCGTTTTCCCGGAAAGTGGTGTTCGAAATTTCGAACACTGGCGCTTAAGCTATATGTATAGAAGTAAAATAAGATTGATGTATTTGCCGTTTTATCAATTTATTTCACTATTCGTGTATGAAAAAATGGTTGAGGATTGGTATTGAGACTTCTTTGGACCTTCAAAACTTTTCCCCGAAATGTGTCAGCCCTGTCCACATTTTGGATTGCCTCCCATAGAACGGTACCGAGCGATTTTCGGGAGATTTTAAGGATTTAGCTGCATTATCCTACAGAAATGGCTGTAAATTAATACATATTTAGTCTTTTTTGAGGCTACTTAACTTTCCTCCAGAAATTTGTCAGCATAGGTCCACGTTTTATATAGCATCCGTTGAATGGTACCTAACGATTTAAGGGTATTTCAGGATTTTAGCCGCACTATCCTTTAGAAATGGCTGAAATTTAGTATTTAGTCTCATATGGTGCTATAATAACTTTTCCCCGCAATTTGTCAGTAAATTTCCACATTTTGATATACCCATCGATATGTAGGTATAGGTTTCAAAAATCTACCCTTAACATCGAGGGGGAAGGGGGTTTTCAAGCGAACAATTTTTTAACCTTTTTCATCCATAAATATTTTATGAAAAAAGTGATTTTGCTGTTCGAAAAATCGAACACCAAGTACGAAATGGCCTAATATGCGTATTCTAATTACCTACGTGAGGATAAACAATTTCATAAGTTTAGCGGCTGGAAGAGGTTGTTTGTTTTCTGTTTTCCTTCACAAGGAGTCTTGTCTGCTCGTTATTTTTTTCACAAGGAACTTCTCCTTTTTCAAAGGAATTCTATTATTATTTTTTTGCTTTACAAGAAATTTTGTCAGGTTGTTATTTTTTCACAAGAAAATTTTCTTTTTTCAAATGATTTTTTGTTAGTTTATCTTTTTTCCACAATGGTTTTTTTGAGAAATTTTATTATTTTTTTTTTCACTGGGAATTAACCCATTTACTAAATCCGCGGATATAGACACCTTGGAAATATGAAAATCAGCAAAAATATATTTTGACAAATCCGAGTACTAATCCGTGATTTTCTTTAAAAAATTTTACATAGATGGAATCCTTATTACAAGATTATAATATTTTTTTCACTGGGAATTAGGTATGTTATATAATGAAACCTTCCGCGATCGAACCCATTTACTAAATCCGCGGATATAGACACCTTGGAAATATGAAAATCAGCAAAAATATATTTTGACAAATCCGAGTACTAATCCGTGATTTTCTTTAAAAAATTTTACATAGATGGAATCCTTATTACAAGATTATAATATTTGCGAAAACTAGTATCACAAATTACAGAGATACGCTAGTAATATGGGTCTTTTACACAAAATAGAATGGGGAGGCACATTGGTTTTTTTTTTTTTTAATTTTCATACTTTTTAATGATTGTAAGTTGGATATTTTATTTTTATTTATTTACTAGCTGACCCGACAGATGTCCTGTTCTAATGTGTAAACATTTTTATAAATGGGAAAATACGTTTTTTTTTTGAAATAATAATAATTTTTATTCATGTATGTTTGGGTTATGTATAAATGCAAGCTTTACCGGAAACTGTAATCGTTTACGTATTGTTGTTTCGATTACGTTAAGGCCTGGTTACATAAGCTGCCTTGCCTGATTGCCTTGCTTTCCTGCTTCATTTCTGACATAATAAAAATAAAAGAATAAAGAATGCCGAGTTAGTTTCTAACTGGGTTGCCCCTTTCTTTTTTATTCTTTTGTCAGAAGCAAGCAAGGTAAGCAGGCTTTTTACCGCAAGCCAGGTGCCATTACAAAGACGTGGTGGGCTTATGTTTCGTAACATTATGATTACCGACCCGACTTTCAGTTGGAGATTGTGATGCGGCAATCCAGGTAATTCCAAAGAGTTTAAAAATTCAGTTGGACATCATCTTGGGAAGTAACAGAATCCACTGATTTCTACGTCATTAATTCGACATCTATTTCAGATTGAATCTTAAAATTCAATTCGTCAACATCAACGTTTTTCGCAGCCAAAATAGCAAATACATCTCCAGATCGATCGTTCTGCAGCTCGACACGTATGTTCACAGTCAGTTTGAGTTTTTTGACATGTTTCCATAAAACGGACGACTTCAAGCATGCATTAAGTTCATCAGCTGGAGTTGGTCGTGAAGTCACTGGCAATGTTTGACGAAAATCACCTGCCAACAGAATCATCGCACCACCAAACCGGTTTTGATTGTTTCGTAAATCTTGCATCGTTTTGTCTAATTCCTCCTTTTCCTTTTATGTGGCACTGTACACTCATCCCAAACGATGACCAAGTCAGATAATACCTTATTCGAAATCATCAAGCATATGTCTTCAATTAATATCAAAGTTTCCTTGTAAATTTTCTCACTCAATTGCAAATCTGGATTTGCTGTTATAATACACATCATCAACGCACATGGCATCTTTGTACTTGCACCACAAGTCAGCTGGTTTGGATGGAAAACATGTCGATATACTTATAGAAAAGAGGGTTCGTATTTGATGGGGATTTGACAAAAGTACATCGTCTTCTAGGGTGTATACCCAATGAGTGTCATTTTCTAACAATCGCAACCTTTGACACGCACAGAATTCACCATTAATAGTTAGCAAATCTTGGAATGATGTCGTCTTCTAGGGTGTATACCCAATGAGTGTCATTTTCTAACAATCGCAACCTTTGACACGCACAGAATTCACCATTTATAGTTAGCAAATCTTGGAATGATGTTGGGCCACGAACGTTGACTACAGGCAAACGTAAGTAGAATCACTCATCGTTTCATGGATGGACTGTATAAATGCGGCCTAATGAGTCGGTGGAAAAAAATTGGGGTAACCAGGAACTGGATTTGCTTGTTTCCGCTGTTGAAATTTCTTTGACGATTGATTCCATGTATAATACCTTGGGATTTCGGAGTAAAGCAGCGTTCGGGCAAATTCATCATTCTGACATATTTCAAAAAACTCGTCAATGTTATAGATGGCGGTCGTTCAACTCGTTGCAATACATTATCCTCTCTAAAGTACACTCTTTGAACATTTTCCAGATATACGGCTAAATGAACAACTGTTGGATGTCTTTCGTGAATGGGAAATGAAAAATGCCCCAAAGTGCTTCGTTACTGCTAACATAGCGGCCCATTTGAAAACTGAGTGACTTCAACGTTTGAATTCTCCGCATTCACTCCAAACACAGCCATGTCACTGCCTTTGGTCACATATTTGCATATGTATTTGATGGATTTAACGGAATGGCAAGATTCGACGTTGATATGTGCTTTAAATGATTTTGGAGAGTAGTGGCGAATACGGAACAATCCAACGGTTATCAATTTCAATGTCCCGCTGATTCACTTTCACCATTATGGATCTTCCATTGTCTAAAGTTGAATGACGACGGTATAGTGGGTAACCGTCATTTCCGGTAATTGTTTCAGCTACTAACGCTTCGAACATTTTCCGTTCACAATGCACGCAGAATTGATATTTAATGATTCACAGCGTTTATTTATTGAAAAAACCTACACAACAAGATATACAATCGTATACTTATAGTGCAAGTTCAAATGTGTTATGAATTATCCTATTTTAATTTGACTTACATATACAATAGTTATACAAATTGTTATTATACAGTGTGTTCGTTTACTCAAAATTTGTACAAATTGTTACTGGATGTTGATCGTTTACTCTACAGTACAATGCAAAAGACCTTAGTCGTTTACAAAAAGTTACGGGACTTGTACAAATTTGTACAAATTAGTGAGTAAACGAACACACCCATAGTTGGATAAAACTTAATACAAAATTATGAAAAATGCAAAAAAAAAGATAAACAAATAAAATTATTCGAGCCGAAATAATCTGTAAAAAGTTGAACAATTAAACAGTGAAATAAATAACAATTTTTCTCTTAAAAATTAAAAGCGTTGTTGATGTTTTGTATTTCATGTGGAAGTACATTCCAAAGGCGTAAGGCGTTTATAAAAAATGGCGTTCAAATTTTTTACTTTGTGTTCTAAAATGAAGCAGCCCCCTACCACTATTTGATTTACTAAATCTTAATCTTTCAAAGAGAAATAAAAGAGATCTTATTTTAAGAAGTTTACTGAAATCATAGCCATATAAAAGATCAAAGAATTGTTCTTTTTAGTCCAAATACGTACCGAATGATGTTATTAAACGCTACATTTAATCTACTTTGACTCCGTGAATCGCAGCTAGCAAAAAGTTCACATCCGTAGATTAAAGTAGGCACAAGAAATGTTTTTGCGAGCAGGTAACATATTTTAAGTGGTGTGTATGATTGAGTTATCCACAATGACCGCAATTTTCCATAGATTTGCAAAAGTCAGTGAACTATTAAATACCACCCCCCCAATTTTTCGCGGCACAATATTCATCATTAATAAGAATTTCTGGTATCTGTAAAGATAAGTTTCTGTGTTTATGTATGATAAGACATTTAGACTTCTGCGGATTCAAAATTAAGCCATTTGCCGTTGCCCACCTGTAAACTTTAGAAAGATCTTGGTTCAGTTATGTGATACTTTCACTGACGTTATCAACAGCGTGACCGCTGGAAAATTTCAAAAAGTGTCACAAAAAGTATCATTTCTGAAAAAAGTGGCATACGTCTTTCGAAAAAGTAAAGCAGAATTAAATGTGGATGAGTAGTATTCAAAATTTGCAGTTTTTATTGTGCAATTGACTTTTTTCTGGCAGACCGAAACTCATCGTGTAACTCAGGGGTTTTAATTCGCTTCCAGGTCTCTTTCTCTAATAAGGGTTAGTATGTGTGAATCAAACCAGGGTTTGAAGCAACTTTTTATATTTTATAGGAACCGTTGCGTTGTATAGACTCTTTATATTATCCTGTAAAAAGTCATCTTGTTCATCAACAGAAACTAATGTGTAAATTTGGTTCCAGTTTATATGACTGATCTTATCATATAGATTACTAAGGTCTATGTTGCTGAAACAGCGAAATTAGAAATTAGAAAAATAAGATCATGTTTGGAAAAGCATGCTGCCGAAATCTGATCATATAGTAATATTTTATTTGGATGGTTTACAAAGAAAAGATCTAAGAGTGTATTGATTTTTTTTAGTGTTTTGGCCAAAATATGCCTCAGATTATTCGGAGACATTTGTTGATGAAGGTTTGCAGTTTTTGAGCTAACGTTTTTGACATGAGCCATGTTTCACTGCCATAAAGAAGTGTTGACTTCACGCATGAGTTGAGGATTTTTAATTTAGTATTCTGGGATATTTGTGTTGCTCTCCAGATTTTGTTTAAGCGGCCAAATGCTGACCTGGCTTTTTTCAGCCGGTTGTCAATATCGTCGTCAACACCGTTGTCAATCGACATCATGCTACCCAGATAACAAAAATTTTTGAAAAACTCGATAGGGTGGTTTGAGATCGTGAAGCTACAGTCGGACGAGTTGTTTATTCGGATTGAAAAGTTTTACCAATATTAATATCCAGCCCTGCTTGTTTTGCCATTACAGCTAAGTCGTTTAATTTTAGTTGCATATCAGAAAATTTGTGAGATAATAAGCAAATCTGAATATGCTAGGTATTCTAGTTGTTTATGCATGCCCCATATTATTACCCTTTTCCTGTGGGACAGCTTCAACATGATATCATCTAGTACTGCGGTGAAGAGTAGGGGTGAAAGAGGGCAACCCTGTTTACCCCAACATTGGTGTAAAAGGGGTCACTTATGGTTCCGTTGTGTAGTACGTGTAGGGCGGTGTTGTCGTACATTGCTTTTATTAAGTGGCTTTCCATATAGTGCCTCTTTTTATGGAATCAAAAGCTTTTTTAAAGTCAATAAAGACGAGGTAAAGTGGTGATCGCCATTCAATGGATTGTTCGATTACAATGCGGAGAGTGTTGGTCTGGTCTAAACAGCTTCTATGTGGTCTGAAGCCTGCTTGCTCTTCTTGAAGTGATTGCTCAATACACTGTAACCTAATATTGATTATTATAGCCAGTATTTTGTATATTGTGTTTAGAAGTGTTATTCCTCTCCAGTTATTGCATTCCTTGAGGTCGTTTTTCTTTGGGAGTTTTACTATGGTCCCTTTTGTCCACGCTTCTGATAGTTGTTCTAATAACCATGATTTTTGTATATGCGGCGCTAGAATTTCTGCCGATGCTTGAGTGTTTGTTTGTAAGAGTTCAGGTGGAATGCCGTCTCCTCCAGGAGCTTTGTTTGCTTTTAATTTGTCGATTGCGCTTTTTATTTCAATTATGCTGGGCTCCACAACGTTTATGTTGTGGTTTATTGATTCATTTTCGTAACTGTTCGTAGTTATGTTTTCGTCTTCAACATCGTTTACGTTGCTTATCGCTTCGAAGTGTTGTCTCCACCTGCGGGTTTGCTCTTCTGTTGCTGTTAACAGTCTCCCCTGTTCGTCTTTGATAAGCTGTTTTTTGTATATATTTTGGTTTGCTATTTGACCAATTATTTTGTGGAGCTCTCGCATATTATTCGCTCCTGCTGAAGTATCCGCGTCGTTTGCCAGGTTACGTAGATACCATCTTTTATCAGCTCTTGCTGAGCTCTTTACAGCTTTCGCAGTCTCTTTGTATTGGGATCTGAAGTCCGAGTTGTTATTTTGCAAACTCTTTAAACGGTCCCTTTTTAATATTAGGTCCCATGTTGTATCTGATATCCATTGTTTTCTCCGTTCATATTGCATGTATCCAATTTTATTGTTTCCTATCTCCCGTAGCATGTTGCATGTGTGCTCCCACGTGTCGTCGGTTACTGGTAGGCAATTTCTTAACGTGTTTCCTATTTCTTCCTTTACTTCATCGCATTTTAGCCTAGTTGTATTAAAGCGTTTATTCATTTTTGCCATGTTTTTGTATTTTATGGTTTTTAATTTGATTTTTATTGAGGCGACAACTAGCTCATGATCGCTATCGATGTCAGCTCCTAGTGTTGAGCGAACGTCTTGCAATGAGCATCTCCATTTTCGGCCAATGCATATATGGTCTATTTGGTTCCTGGTTGTGCGATTTGGTGATGTCCATGTATATTTGTGTATGTTCTATGGGGGAAAAATGAGCCACCGATGACCAAGTCGAAGGTTTGACCGACTTCAACATAGCGTTCACCGGTGTTGGTTTTTGACCCCATTGCATGTTTGCCCATTATATGGCTCAAACCGTCGTTGTTGCTACCTATTTTGGCATTTAGATCCTCCATAAGGATAGGTATATCCCTCTTCGGAATACTATGTAGTGTTGCCGTAAGTTCATTGTAGAACTCGTCTTTGACTACATCGTCAGCTTCTTCAGTTGGTGAGTAGTATTGTACTATTGTGACGCATTTTTTATTGTTGTATGGAAACGAGCGGTTATGATGCGATCCGAGAAAGGAGTCCATGATTTAAGCGAATTGGCCACCTTTTTTGATAACAAGAACCCTACACTACTTTCACTGCGATTCTCCTTGCCGGTATGTAGAATAGTATTACCCTTTGAGGATGTTGTCTTATTCCTATTGCACCATCTCATCTCGCTAATGCCTAGAATAGTTATATTAAACCTTTCTATTTGAGATTCAAGTTGTGCCAGGCGCGTTGTCTCCCTAAGCGTTCTTACGTTCCATTGTCCAATTCTAATCCGATTTCGTGTGCCAATAGTCGTCAACATGGGGATATTGTTGTTGATGAGAAAAGAAAGACGCACAACTGCACGGGTCAAGTGCTATTTCGATTCTAATTTTATTTTAAAATATTTTACTTAAAAGCTACATAAACTAATCTAACCTAGCCTAATCTTAGCCCCTCAGAGCACATTGAGGGTTGTTTTGTCCCTACACTTAATGTGCATCTACCTTCGCATCGACATCTCTGTGTGTGGACGTTATCATGTTATCAGTGCACACACAAACAGATTTTCCGACCGCTTATAATTATGCCTACTTTAAAATGCATTAACCACTTATCGTCAGCGCTAGCGCGCAATGACTTATATGGTATTTTATGGCACTGGGAAATTTATAATTGGAATATTTATTTTCAGTTGTCTGATTTTTCTCAGTGCCTAAAAATAACCCAAAATATGTACAATTTATTTGTACATTCTCCCGGGGGGGCTTAATGTGAATATTTGATGTGGACTGTATTATGTGTACTTATTAGCTATGAGAATACAAAATTGAAATAATTGTCATATTTGATGATTTAAAAATACATAATGATATAAAAACAATGTGTGCATCGCCGCATTCGCATCACCTTCTAGGTTACGGCCCCAACGAATGACATCAACCATCTCTCTAACCTATATCTCTTGTTAGTTCCTCCACCTTTGTCCGCTGGCTTCATTCTCCACGTCATGAGCATGTTTTTCTTCGCCATCTTCCTCCAGCGTAGCAGAACTTCCTTCGATCGTGGCAGGTGGGCTTGCTCGTCATATCTTCCCAAGTTCATCATCTTCCAACGCAATCTCTTGTATTGGTTTCCAATGTTCTGTTCCGCTTTTTGTTGTTGGGATCGTTCGCTGTCGAAACGAGCTCCCATGTTGCCATTATTCGCGGCACTTTCCTCCAGGCTTTTTATCCTAGCTAGTTCAATTTGGCTTGCTCGTCATATCTTCCCAAGTTCATCATCTTCCAACGCAATCTCTTGTCTTGGTTTCCAATGTTCTGTTCCGCTTTTTGTTGTTGGGATCGTTCGATGTCGAAACGAGCTCCCATGTTGCCATTATTCGCGGCACTTTCCTCCAGGCTTTTTATCCTAGTTAGTTCAATTTAAGCCACGTTAGTTTGTCTCTTTTCTTCATTGCCGTCTGCTCTATCGGCCATTTCTTCTCCGTTATAGTCAGTACTCCCTTCCTCATTCTCGGGTTTCTTCTTCCTCGCCCAGGTCATCTTCTTCGGAAACGTCTTGATTGATTGCATTTGTGCCATGTACAAGGTCATGATCCTCATTTCTTTCTTCATCACCGCTTCCCGTGTCTATTCCAGCCTTATCGTTGGGGTGAACATCACCTTTTAACACTTCAGGATTTTCCACGTAATCCTCAACTTCACTAAATTCAGCTTCATCGATATCTACTGCGTCCATTAAATCTTCGTGAAAGGATTCGTTTGCACATATGTCTGGGCTATGTGTTCCAATGAACTGCTGTTGCAACGATTCTTCTTTCATCTGTCGTTTTCCTAAGTAGAAACTGTTACTGGTCATTTCATTTCGTAATCGTTGCATTCTAGCTTCCAAATTGGCTATATCCGAAACATGACGTGTACGCTCAATGTCTAGCAAATTCTCCAAATCCCATATACGGGCATTCAGTGTAGTATTCGCAGATCCCAGTTCGGTAATTTGATTATTTAAGCTATCAATACATTTACGAGCAGCAACTAATTCTTCATTGATTTCCTGCGAATGGATTTTATCCTTGGACGTAAGTTCTTCCCGAAGACTCAGCATGTCGTTTTCTAAATTACTACGGGTCAGTATTTCATCTTCAAATTGTTCGCGTAGAATCGCCATTTCTTTTTTCACTTCCTTAAGGTCATCCATGGCTTTGTTGCGGTCAACAATTGCAGCATTGTATTTGACATTTACTTCAGTAATTTCTTCCTCATTCTGAGGACTGGGATTTCCGGCTGGCCTCGCTAATGCACCTATCGCATTCGCAGTCGTGGAAATAAAATAGCCAATATATTCTGGCCTTCTCGACCCTTTCTCCATCACATTCCCCAAACATGTCCTCTCTTTCTGTATTTATGGGACATGTTATGTCTCCTTCCACAACTTTACCACATTTTGTAAAGCGCACAGACTCAGGATCAGCTTTTTGCTCCAATTCGGTGTACCTTCGCCATTAGCTTATAGGCTACGACGAGACTTTCATCCACATTCCTAGACAGATTCTCGTTCTTTTCTGGTCTGTCTGCCTATCGAAATGCTTGCTGGAGAACGTAGTACGTATTTTCCACCAGTGTTTTATACGTATTTACATTCCTCACATTTTTAAAATTGGTTGGTGAAGCCAATTTCGTGCAGAAATAATCTGCCAGTTCCATAATGTTCTTTCCGGAACCCAATATGTTTTTTTCTTTTTTGATTGGGACTTGTATGCGTCCTCTTTTCAAATTTAGATATTTTTTTTAATGGGACTTTTGATGTCCTCTTTTTTTCTTAATTTGTATTTTTTTAAGATTTTGCCCCTCTGGCTTTTTTCAATCTTTTTATTTTGCCTCTATGGTTTTTTTATATTTTTTTCTTTTAATTTTTGCCCCTATGGCTTTTTCCAAAATAGTGTTTTGCCCCTGTGGCTCTTTAGAATATTGATATATTTGTTCTGTTTGCCCCTATGGCCTTTTTTATTCAGCAATTCCCTTCTTTTCTAGAGAAGAGCTGATCTTAATATTTTAATAAGGATTCTACTGAGTCTCTTACCACTGATGGGGGAAAACTCAGTTTTTGAATCACTTTTTTAGTCGCTAGTTCGATCACAAACCAATATCTTTGTACTGTGAATTTGTGAAGGCTCGATTGACCAAAATGATTATGAGAAAGGAAACACACGAACCTAACGGTTCGATTGCTATTTCGATTCTAATTTTATTTTAAAATATTTTACTTAAGAGATACATAAACTAATCTAACCTAGCCTAATCTTAGCCCCTCAGAGCACACTGAGTGTTGTTTTGTCCCTACACTTAAATGTGCATCTACCTTCGCATCGACATCTCTGTGTGTGGACGTTCTCATGTTATCAGTGCACACACAAACAGATTTTACGACCGCTTATAATTATTCATACTTTAAAATGCATTAACCACTTATCGCCAGCGCTAGCGCGCAATGACTTATATGGTATTTTATGGCACTGGGAAATTTATAATTGGAATATTTATTTTTAGTTGTCTGATTTTTCCCAGTGCCTAAAACTAACACAAAATATGTACAATTTATTTGTATAGTTGTTATTTTGATTTCTTGTAGATGTATCGTTAATCGGTTGTGGTTTCGGATAAGCAAGTGATTGGCCTGCCG